>NC_045547.1:79648054-79658054 GCF_009769535.1 Thamnophis elegans
TCTTTTTAAGCTGAGAGGCACTGACGATATATGCGGGGAACATCAGCCTTGCAGAAATAATAAGGTTGCCCCCCCCCCACATGGTTTCGCCAGCAGACCAGAGACCCCCAGGATACTATGGAGCCCACCGAATGGTTGGCCCGATTGTTGTCAACCCCGAAAGACAGGGAGGGGCTTTGGACTATACAGGTAGTCCTCCCTTAGTGACTTCTCGTTCAGCAACCATTCGAAGTTACAACAGTGCTCAACGAGAAGACTTATGGCCGGTCCTCGAAGTTGTGGCTGTCGCAGCGTCCCCACAGTCACAGGATCGTGATTGGGGCCCTTGGCAACCCGCACACAGTTCCAAGGGTCACAGTTTCCCACGGTCACAACATCCTCGCTTGTGATCGTCCCTGCGGGAACCCAAGAAGTCAAGTCAATGAGGAAACCAGCCACCCCTGGATGTTGTGCTTAATGACTGCTCAGGATTCCTTAACTCACCACAACCCGAACCGTCATTGCCCACTGAGGATCGCGTTTCATTTAGTTGCACAAGGTGCAATGACAATCAATTCAACTAAACTCAATTCCTTTGCGACTGGAAGACAAATAAAACGACGCGATGCGCCACAGTCAGAGGTGGGTTCCTAGCAGTTCGCACCTATTCGGTAGAACCGGTTCGTCAAATCTACCGAACCGGTTAGAAGAGGTTCCACCAGTGGACCCGGAAAGCAGGCCACACCTACAGAAGAGCTTCCAAAATTTTTTGAAACCCACCACTGGTCCTTGGATATGATTATTCTACACTATCATGCTCCTATTTATAAAACTCAGGGCCTCTGTGAAAGGTAAGGATGACTACTGCGTTTGTGGTGCAATCAGAACGTTGCGTGTGTTGAAGTTGTTTTAACGCAAACCAAAGATGCCTTTTAAAAAACAAGTTTACATCCTATTCTTATGCATGCCAGTGCTGTGTGTGAGGTCATTTAAGGTGGTTCTGACAAGTGTCGTCGGCATCTTCATATCCGGTCACATGGGCGGCAAGCCACTCCCATCCGGTCACATGGGCGGCAAGCCACTCCCACAAAGGAGGCCACACCCACAGAGCAGGTTCAAACAATTTTTGAAACCCACCACTGGCCACAGTCCAAACCCCATCGCAGTCCAGAACCGTCAATCAACACCAGACGAGTGGCTGTTAACATCAGGGCTAAAAAATACGAACCCGCTTACTCAGGCACTCTTGGTCTGCTGACAGCTCTTACTATTAATAGCCGCCACGGTGCATTTTACAAGGCGTTGCTGGCAGCGTTTGGGTCCAACTTTTGACAGAGAAAGAACGGCGGTTGAACCCATTGGGTGAGGGGAAGGGCACCCATCAAATAGGTGAAGAGGAGAACAGGTGATTCGGTGGATTAATCTTTCTACATGACAAGGCCCACTTCGTTTATATTCAAAAACTAGCCGATAACCCTATTTGTAGGAGGAAAATATCCTGACCTGAAGTAATTTCTAATGTTGGATTTTCCCCCTTATTAGAGGGAGCCCCCTTGTGGAGTACTGTGAAACCGTTACCACTGCGCTGCACAGTAGAAGCCTTTTTACAGCAGTACAGTAGAAGCCATTTTAAGGCACAACAGGCTGTCTCTTAACAGAACACACACGCTGAGGAGTTTTAGGGGTGTCTTACCCCCACAGTATTTGTTTCCAGAGAGTAAGTCATCTGTGTACCACATTTGGTTGAAATTGCTCAAGGCATTCCAGAGTTATGCTGGAACATACATACATACACACACACACACACACACACACACACACACACACACACACACACAGCCATTTTTATATATATGGATCAGAGCACCAAGAATTGTTCCTGATTTGAAGAAAAAAAATCCCTACTGGAGGGATTAGCACTAGTATTAGCAAGGGGTTTAAACTGAAATCATCAAAATCTCATTGTAAATATATTCCGGAAATAAAATCATTATAAAAATCGACAAAATGTTCAGCCGAGCAGTATGAGGCCTTCTAAATTTATTCCTTTTTTTTAAAACCACTGTCTCAACCCCCGGCAAACACTCATGCATTAAAAATCCAAGCGTTATGTATGTATTTCGTTTATGGAAATAAAAATATTCAGCTGCTGGATCTGGAACGGGGATCCGTCAGAAGAAGCTAAAATCCTAGCCAGTCGGTCTGTTCAAACCTCGCAGCTCAGAATCCGAAAGCCGGAAGGATAATCCAGAATATTTTTAAAGCTTTCCATTAACAGAAAATAAATAAATAAATCTGGAACGTCTACACGCAATCCTCAACCAGTTACCAGATAAAAAGGCTATGGTATTTCAACAAATGTCAGTGGGTTGTGTTTAAGGGTGATATCCAGTAGGTCAGTGCTGGCTGGGGAATTCTGGGAGTTGAAGTCCACGCATCTTAAAAGTAGCCAAGATTGATTTAAGATTAAGCCAAAAAAAAGAGTCTTCTATTAGGGACACATCAGAAAGGTTGGCAGTTCAGCGGTTCGAATCCCTTGTGCCATGTAACGGAGTGAGCTCCCGTGACTTGTCCCAGCTTCTGTCAACCTAGCAGTTCGAAAGCACATCAAAAATGCGAGTAGAAAAATAGGAACCACCTTTGGTGGGAAGGTAACAACGTTCCGTGTGCCTTCAGTGTTTAGTCATGCTGTCCAGATGACCACAGAGACGTCTTCGGACAGCTCTGGCTCTTAGATTTGAAACAGAGATGAACACTGTCCCCTAGAGTCGGGAACGACTAGAACACATATGTAAGGGGAACCTTTACCTTATTATTAAATGACCTGCTAAGTTAATATAAAAGGCATCAGAAGGCAGGACGAGTAACAATGGATGGAAATTGATCGAGAAAGGAAGCAATCTGGAATTAAGGAGAAATTTCCTAACGGTGAGAACAATTAACCAGTGGAACTCCTTGCCACCAGAAGTTGTGGATACTCCATCACTGGAGGTTTTTAGGAAGAGATGGTATCTATCTACCATCTCTATCTATCTACCTGCCTACTTAGTACCTACCTACCTACTTACACCCCCCTATCTATCTATCTATCTATCTATCTATCTATCTATCTATCTATCTATCTATCTATCTATCTATCTATCTATCTATTATCTATCTATCTACCTATCTATCTATCTATATCTATCTATCTCTATCTATCTATCTATCTATCTATCTATCATCTATCTATCTATCTATCTATCTATCTATCATCTATCTATCTAATCTATCTATCTATCTATCATCTATCTATCTATCTATCTATCTATCTATCTATCTATCTATCTATCTATCTATCTATCTATCTATCTATCTATCTATCTATCTATCTACCGTTTATAAGGTCCCCTTCTTGAGCAGAGGGTTGGACTAGAAAACCTCCAAGATCCTTCTTTCCAGCTCTATTCTGATTGATAGTTAAGGCAGATGAGCTGAGAATTTGTAATGTTGCACAGATTTGGGGCATCCTGAAAAGGTGATGTATTTCATTTTTTTTTACTTAAAAGTAATTTTGAAATTACCGTACTTAAGGGAAGCACAGTTCATTATATAAGAACAGATTTGCAAAAAGCTAGTGACAGTGCAGAAGTAGCTTTCCAAATGGAAAAAGAAAAAAAAAAAGACAATCCAAGCAAAACAGGAAAACACTAACATTTTTATGGCATTCAGTTATCAAAAGACCCTTTTGGTATTTTCCTCCTAACGAAGGCTACAATAATTACATTTTCACACATTTGTTCAGATGTACCTTTCAGGCTACAGATGTCATCGCAAGTATAAAGTCGTTTTTTTTCTGTAGGAGTCCAATTCTATATATGGACCCAAGAAGGCTCAGCATACGGGCATGAGGCAGTAAGCATGTGTCAACCCACACATTTGTCGATGCTTACTCACTTACACATAAAGGAGACAGGATTCAGACTCAATATCATGCATTATTTAACAGAATGGAAAGTGTATGTATTAGGGTTGCCACCTAATAGGTCTTCCAGGACTGATTAAAATTTTCAGTTTGAAAACTGTCTGAATTCGGAGGATGAGACAACTGCAGCCTGGGATGGGATCGGATGGGATGGGACAGGACGGGATGGAAAATATGGAATGGAATGAAACAGAATGCAGAATAGAATAGAATAGAAAATGCGGAAAGAAATACAAAATAAAGAGTGGGGTGGGGTGGAAGGGAATAAAATGGAATAGAATAGAATGCAGAATAGAATAGAATAGAACGCAGAATAGAACGCAGAATAGAATAGAACGCAGAATAGAATAGAACGCAGAATAGAACGCAGAATAGAACGCAGAATAGACTAGAACGCAGAATAGACTAGAACGCAGAATAGACTAGAACGCAGAATAGACTAGAACGCAGAATAGACTAGAATACAGAATAGCATGCAGAATAGAATAGAATGCAGAATAGAATAGAATAGAACGCAGAATAGAATAGAACACAGAATAGAATAGAACGCAGAATAGAATGCAGAATAGAACGCAGAATAGACTAGAACGCAGAATAGAATAGAACGCAGAATAGAATAGAATGCAGAATAGCATGCAGAATAGAATAGAATAGAATGCAGAATAGAATAGAATAGAATAGAACGCAGAATAGAATAGAACGCAGAATAGAACGCAGAATAGAACGCAGAATAGAACGCAGAATAGAATAGAACGCAGAATAGAATAGAATGCAGAATAGAATAGAATGCAGAATAGAATAGAATACAGAATAGCATGCAGAATAGAATAGAATGCAGAATAGAATAGAATGCTTGAAAATTAATGTAGAACTCCTTAGCATCAGAGCGTGTTAATATAAGGCAACTGGCAGTTGGAACAGAGTTCTTTTCAGGTGGGGAGGGGGAGTAGAATGTCTAACTGTTTAGCATCAGAGCGTGTGAATATAATACTGTACACGAAATACTAATGATCTGATGGGTCATTTCAAAAAATCCTTTCTTAGCGAGCACCTAGAAGCCAAGAGGAACATACGTGCAAAGTTTCAAGTTTGTAGGCTTTACAGTTCTGGAGATTTCGTGATGAGTGAGTGGTATTTGGCTTTTATATCTATCTAGATTTCCACCCGGGCAGAAAAGTTACATGCAGAGAATCGGTTAAGAACTGCGCCACCTGCTGGCACTATAAATAAGTACAACACGTTCATGTTTGAAAGGGGTCGAAAAGAAAACACAGATAGTCCTTGACTTACAACAGTTCATTTAGTGACTGTTCAAAGTGACAATGGCTGGCTGAGGAATTCTGGGAGTTGAGGTCCACACAGTTTAAAGCTCATAAGGTTGAGAAACAATGATTCAGAACATAAGACTGAGACAGCCTGATTAGAAGGCCTATATTTAGGCCCATTTGTAAGCGCTCAGTAAATTTTATAATAAACGAATGTTGCTTACCTTCCAAAGATTCTATGCCAGTCGCTTGTGCCAGCAAGTCTTCGTGCCTTGCAACTACCTAAAAAGTCAAAATATCAATCAGAAGCTTTAAAAAAAAAGGAATTTATATTTTAGAAGTATTTAAAAAGATCCATTTGGATCCTCTCTCAAGCAATGGATTTCCCAGCAGGCTTGGGGAGCCCATGGAAAAAGGGAGCCTGTAAGGTAGTGGTATTATGTATAGGATATTGGTCCATTCTCCTTCGGTTACATTCAGGTTGGAGTATTTTTAATTGCTTCAGACCTGTTTTTAATTGTTGTTCTATGGATTGCCAAGATCCATGTTTGCAAGATAGGCAGCTATGTACACTACACAAATAGGTAGCAGAAGTGGGTTCCTACCTATTCGCACCCAGTTCGCACCTATTTGGTAGAACCGGTTCGTCAAAATCTACTGAACCGGTTAGAAGAGGTTCCACCAGTGGACCCGGAAAGCAGGCCACACCTACAGAAGAGGTTCCAAACATTTTTTGAAACCCACCACTGGCAAGGATCTTGTAACTTGACAGCTTTAAGACTTGCATGCTTCAATGCCAGAGTTTCTGAATAGCTACTTGGACTGACCTAAGTACTAATTCATAATTTCATATCCAGTCACATGGGTGGCAAGCCACTCCCACAAAGGAGGCCACACCCACAGAGTAGGTTCCAACAATTTTTGAAACCCACCACTGATAGGTAGGTAGGTAAAAGATAGGTAGGTGGGAGGATGGAGAGAGAGAGAGAGAGAGAGAGAGAGAGAGAGAGAGAGAGAGAGAGAGAGATGATTGATGGATAGCTGGATGGATAGACAAAGATGGATGGATAGATGGATGGATGGATGGATGCAGACAGAAAGACAAAGATAAATGATAGATAGGTGAAAAAGATAAATACCCCACTTTCCCAAAAATAAGACCTCCCAATAAGCCCAATCGGGCTTTTGAGCGCATGCACTAAAATAAGCCCTCCTCAAAAATATTGCAACACAGCAGCAGCCATGAGGTGACCACGCCTGCCGTCTCCTGCACCCCAAAAATAATAAGACCTCCCCGAAAATAAGGCCAAGCGCTTATTTCGGAGGTCAAAAGAAAATAAGACCCTGTCTTATTTTGGGGGGAAACATGGTAGATAGACAGACAGACAGATGATGACGAATAGCTGGATGGACAAACAGACAGATGGATTGACAAAATGAATGGATGAGTGGATGGATTGATGGATAGAAAGTCCGACAGAGACAAATGATATAGATAGGTGATATAGACAGACAGACAGATGATGGACGGATAGCTGGGATGGATAGACGGACAAATTGACGGACAAATGGATGGATACATACATACATACATAGCTGGATAGATAGGTGGACAGACAGACGGGATGGAATCTGATGTCTGACTGGTCAAAATAAAAGGTTTGCAGAACGCATGTCATAATTCTTAGGATCCTGTCCAGGAATTGCAACTGCAATGCTAAATGTAAGACTTCCCGACAACTATCCATTTTAATATTTCATTCAGTAAACTAATGCTCACCCAATATTTAAAAAAATGGTTTATGAAGACTAGCCCGAAGCTTCCCATCTCTTTTTTCAGTTCCAAAACAGCCAATCTCCTGTTTATTTCACCTGTGCCTAGCTCCACTAATTTGGGACTATCAACAAATGGCGATGCTCATCCATAACTTCAATCAAAAGCAATATTCTGTGTTCATCCTTTTATTTCGCGTCTACCTTGAATTGGTACTTACTTGCACGTGGAGCTCTTTATCTAACTGGCTGATCCCTTGAGCAAGTTTGGCTAATTGTTCAGCAATGACAGCCTGGTGGATGGACTGGGAGGTGTACGCCTTCACATCAAAATCTTCCCGCAAAAAATCCACGTAACATTCTGAAAGGGAACACAGAAGCAAAATAAAGACGAAAAGGTTTCCTTTCATTTGCTCAGAGAGAATCAAGAATCATTTTTTTGAGTTTTTCTCTATGCAGAACAAAGACACTTATAATAAAGTTTTAAAACCACAAGGTTCCCCCACAAAAATATGCCTTGTAGCTCAGCAATTCCCTGTCTGGAAACTTCTGTTAGTTGTCAAAGCACTCTGAAGACATCTGAAGCCAGATAGGTACTCATTAAAAGCACAGACTTTTATAAATAATTAGAACTTCTTTAGCTGAACTAATACTAACAGCCAAAATGAAGATTCAGACCACGTTCTACCTGTTGTGGCCCACCAGCGGCCAGCAGAGCTGGCAGCAGATTCGGACAATGAGGAGGTTGGGGAGGAAGATGGGCCAGTCCTGGAGTCTGGGGAAGGCTCTGAGGAGGGCTCTGTGTCGGAGGCAGAGAGGGGGCCAGAGCTGTATGCCAGTTATCAGCTGCCTTCAGAGTCAGACATCAGTGAGGCAGAGGAACAGCTGGAGCCTGTTCCCAGTGTGCGCATGGGCAGAGATGCCAGGAGAAGGGAATAGCTAAAGAACAGGGGTCGACTTGGGAGTAAGGCCACAGGTGGACGGTGAATGGCCCCTCCCAGAGGACATAAAAGAGGAGCAAAAGTGGAGTGGAGTTTGCAAGAGACAATTAGTACGCTTAATTGGTTCATGACTCTCCAAGGCTCCTTGCCAAGTTCTGCAGATCTCAGCCTGGCATCTCTCCAAGCCAGAGAAGGTCTGTGACTGTAAATCCTCCCTTGAGAGACTTTGCTGGATGTGAATGAGCAGAATTCACAGTCAATTAACAAAAGGGGTTTTTGTCAGTACGAGGAGTTTGCTGCATGCTCTTGGGAAGCCTCGGTCAGAATACTATCCTGGAAATCATGTTAGTCCCACGATGCAAACCAGAAGAAGAAACAAGACTGCGGGAAAGTTTAATACCATTTTTTAAAAATTAAGATGAATATTGTATTAGCACTTCGCAAGAATGATTCTTTTCCTGGTGCTCTCTGAACTTGGTGGTTTTCTTTAAGACGTTTCATCACCAACCTAGGTAATGTCATTAATGTAGGCCTGAGGTTACCAAGTTGGGAATGAAACATCTACCAACAGTGACAGGGCAAGCCACCATTATAAAATGAGAGCAAGCCGCAGACCCTTACCAGCACTGATGATGTTACCTAGTTGGGTAATGAAACGTGTGCAAGAAAACCATCAAGCTCAGAGGTCACCAAAGAGCCCAACCTCCAGCGACAAATATTCTTTTTTTTATAAAATTGCAAATAACTCCTGGGCTCACCTTTTGCATCCTTCTGCCAAGCCAAGTCAGCAGGAAAGTCAAATTGATTTAACAACCAGGTTACTGATTTAACCGCAGTGATTCACTTCACTGTAGCAAGAAAGGTTGTAAAATGGGGCAAAACTCACTTAACAAATGTCTCACTTAGCAATAGAAACTTTGGGCTCAATTATGTCCGTAGATTGAGGACTACCTGTATAGGGAGATTTCTTTACTTAATGGATATTTACATGGTAGAATTGAGTTTCAAATAACACTGATTTCATTTTCTTGGGTGACATCTATGAAAAAAATTCAGGTGCTCAGGCATGAAAATGTGCTGCTCAAACACTATACTTTTCCGCTCACACTGAAAAAAAATAGACATTGTCTACCACCCCTGTAAGATTAAAGCAATGATGGCCTGAACAATTTCCTTGTTCCTTTAGGTTGCTTTGGGTTTGAGTCATGCGTCTCGTCTCTTGGGAAACTGAGCCCACATATCTCCACCAAAATAATCTTTTTGACCCTCTGTAAATCAGGAGGGGCTCAAAGTGATTCTCCCCAATAGTGACATTGAATTAAGAGCATGAAACCCAGAGATGCAATCCCACAAGGGGGTTTAACTTTTAGGGGCTGAAATCAGAAGTACCA
Organism: Thamnophis elegans; assembly: GCF_009769535.1. Lineage (NCBI taxonomy): Eukaryota > Metazoa > Chordata > Lepidosauria > Squamata > Natricidae > Thamnophis > Thamnophis elegans. The sequence goes on from NC_045547.1 coordinate 79,657,368, forward strand.
CAGAGAGAGTTGGCACTGCAGTGTTGATCAAGCTTAGCCACTTGAAGACAGGGCGGACTTCAACTCCCAGAATTCCCCATTGCACTGCATGGACGCCACTGTAACGCATGACTGCGTTGCAATTCATCAGCAATGCCAGCTGGGGGATTCTGGGAGTTGACGTTCACCCATCTTCAAGCAGCCAAGCTTCAAATGATGCCTCCTCCCAAAATTCCCCAGGAAGCATGACTGGCTGCCGCAGTGCCACGCAGTCATGTGTTACAATTTAGACCATGCAACAGGCCATAGGGAATTCTGGGAGTTGGAAGTGATTTGAAGCTTGGTCAATTGAGGCTGGGTGGACTTCGACTCCCAGAATTCCCCACTGCACTGTATGGACTCCATTGTAAGGCATGACTCCATTGCAATTCATCAGCAATGCAGGTTGGGGGAATTCTGGGAGTTGAAGTCCAAGTGGCCAACTTTGTACCACACTACATTAAAAGGATTCCAGGCAACTATTGACTCTCTGCTGCCACCTAGCGACGCCCAGAGGGTTTTGCAGCCTCCCCCCCAAGGCACATATTGAATGCCGGTGAACCCAAGGGGTCTTTGGGAGGGGAGGGAGTTTAAAGTAATTAAAACCCCGCTAACAACGGTGGCAGGCCCTTCCCTTCGTCCCCGGCCTTTCCTGCTCACCATCTCCCA
>NC_045547.1:79668054-79785554 GCF_009769535.1 Thamnophis elegans
ACCTGTTAAAAACTCTCTCTCTTTCTATCTCTCTTTTTTTCCCTATCATCTATTTACCTTCTTTCTATCATCTATCCATGTATTTCTCTGTCATATATCCATCTATCGCTACCATCTATCTATCTGTATCTCTGTTCTGTCCTGTTTCTCTCCCTCTATCATCTGTCCATCCATCCAGTGTGGGATTCAGCCGGTTCGCACCTATTCGGGAGAACCGGTTGGTAACTTTCTAAGTAGTTCAGAGAACCGATTGTTGGAAGAAATCTCTTTTTGTTTTTTTCCACTTTATAGGGCTAATCCTGTAAGGAAGGCAGGAAGGAAACATTCTGGTGTTGTTTCTAATCTCAATTTCCCTGTTTACAGAAACTGCCTCTCTGGTTAACCCTAATTACATTGTAAGAGTGACGTTGAGTTGGCCACACCCACCCAGTCACGTGGCCACTGAGCCCCACCTACCCAGATGGTCATTAGGGCAGAGAACCAGTTGTTAAATTATTTGAATCCCACCACTCCATCCATCCATCCATCCATCCATCCATCCATCCATCCATCCATCCATCCATCTATCCATCCAACCAACCAACCAACCCATCCATCCATCCATCTCTAACTATTGTCATAAAATAGTTTTTTCCTTCCATTAACAGAATAAATAAGTAAAATAAACTTCTGAAAATTCTACCTTATTGAAGCAGTAAATAGTAAGCTCATGAAAAGGACTCTTTTTAAAAAAAAGTAATTTCAAAAAACTCTTTAGAAAGTTTAGCTCCGATTCCATAATAAGCTTATTTCAAAATACTGTTGACACAACATATTGTACAAAGATATAACGTGTAAGAACAAATATGGATTACAGTGCATTGGTGTTTACCTAGGAAAATGGGGACTAAATTAATGTATAGAATACAGGCAGTCCTCGACTTATAACAAGTCATTTAGTGACTGTTCAAAGTTACAATGACACTGAAAAAAATGACTTAACAACTGCAGTGATTCATTTTAACAACTATAGCAAGCAAGGTCATAAAATGGGGCAAAACTCACTTAACAAATGTCTCAGCAACAGAAAATTTCGGGCCAAATTGTGGTCATAGGAGGGAGATTTATTGTGAATTCTGCAATGTTGTTAACTTGATGGATATAAAAATTGAAGGGCTGAGAATATAATTAGGTTTGCAGTGGGAGGTCATTAACATCATTACTTTCAGAATTATTTCCTCCAGGCAAAACAATTCCCCCACACCATTCTCTGTACTCTGTTTCCCTGTAACAAATAAAAGCTGTAATAATGTGCGGATTTTTATTTACCTAGGTGTGATGCGATGTACACTGACACATCAATTCTCTTGAACTCTTTGACAATCTGTAAAAAAAAAAAAGATGGGCGTTATTTTAAACACAGCTTTAAGGACACATGGGGAACACTGGAGGGTGTTTTCAGAATTCATTTTTCTGATTCAGGCATGATTTAAATCTGTAAATCTAGCACACGGAGCCATTTAAAGGTGGCAGTGATAAAAGTACTAATTTAAAGGTTCGATCGGAATTGACACAGTAGTAAAGATAATCTTTTATGTTTGGATAAATGATGACGTGACGACAGAAGATAAAATTTGGAGGTCAGAATTGAACTGTGGTGTCCTTGGCTGTTTTCTTGCAGACGTTTCACTACCAACTAGGTAACATCATCAGTGCTGAATAAATAACACTGGTAGCCCTGATGATGTTGCTTAGTTTGGTAGTGAAACGTCTGCAAGAAAACAGCCAAGGACACCACAGTTCAATTCTAAACCACCAAGATCAGAGAGCACCAAGGACCTCACGTGGATAAATTGAATGCAACTGAGAGATTTCTTTACAATCTCTAAACTGGGAATCGCCAAACACATCATTAAAATCTTAACACCGCATTCTAGGTCACAACTGACAATTAGGATTCCTAGGCATTTGGGTGTCAAAATAGGGAAAAGGTAACTGCATCAATTCGAATTATCTTGGTAGGGGAATTCAACCATAATTCCTCCAGTGTGGTCACTATCTAATTATAGCAGGAGGTTGGACTAGAAGACCTCCAAGGTCCCTTCCAATGCTGTTATTCTGTTCTATTATTCTATACATTCTGAAGCTTGTAGAAACCACGAAAGAGTGACGGAACGATTAGTATCCCTGTAGCTTTAAATAGAATAGCAGAGTTGGAAGGGACCTTGGAGGTCTTCTAGTCCAACCCCCTCCTTAGGCAGGAAACCCTGCACCACTACAGACAAATGGTTGTCCAATCTCTTCTTAAAAACTTCCAGTGATGGAGCACCTACAACCTCTGGAGGCAAGTTAATTCATTGTTCTAACTGTCAGGAAATTTCTCCTCATTTCTAAGCTGCTTCTCTCCTTGATTAGTTTCCACCCATTGCTTCTTGTCCTGCCCTCAGGTGCCTTGGAGAATAGCTTGACTCCCTCTTCTTTGTGGCAGCCCCTGAGATATTGAAAGACTGCTATCATGTCTCCCCTAGTCCTTCTTTTCATTAAACTAGACAGACCCAGTTCCTGCAACCGTTCTTCATATGTTTTAGTCTCCAGTCCCCTAATCCTCTTTGTTGCTCTTCTCTGCACTCTTTCTAGAGTCTCCACATCCTTTCTACATCGTGGCGACCAAAACTGGGTGCAGGATTCCAAGTGTGGCCTTACCAAAGCATTATAAAGTGGTATTAACACTTCGCATGGTCTTGATTCTATCCCTCTGTTGATGCAGCCTAGAACTGTGTTGGCTTTTTTGGCAGCTGTTGCACACGGCTGGCTCATCTTTAAATGGTTGTCCACTAGGACTCCAAGATCCCTCTCTTTTTTTTTGTGTTTAAGAAAACTTTTTATTTTGTTTATGCAAACTTCGCATCTTTGCAACACGTTAGACTTCTTTTGCATATCTGATCCCTCTCGAATGATCTAATTTTAACCGTAGATCGATGGGGAAAACGAGAAAACAGTCTTACCGCTTTCATTACTCTGACGGCTACTACATCCATGAACGAGACAGCTCCAAAGTCAAAAATTAGGCTGTGTAGTGGCACTTGCGGGACGTTTACTTTGACGGGAAGTTCTGCGTTCCAGTCCACCTGGATCTCCATTTCTTTGGTTGGGATGCCTGGATCTACAGGGTCTTCTGGGTCGTCGTCAGATTCAAAGCCTTCATTCACAGTACCAGAATCACTGATAATACCATTCTAATACGGAGACAGATACCATGTTTACCACCTTCTTTAATTACAAAGGTATAAAAATACAGATTCCCCCCACCTCCACAACAAAATAGTTCTAATCAACTCGTGGCAAAGCTAATAACTTCGTATTTTCTTTGCGTAAGTCAAGATACTGTACAGAAACTTTCCTGGGAATAGAATTGATGGCCCATTGTTTAAAAACCAAATCAGTGGAATCTAGAGGCGTGAAGGCGAGCCCCAGGGTGGCACGCAGAGCCCGTTTCTTAGGGTACGTGGAGCATTGCCCTGTCAGCAACCCAGAAGTCAGAAAACGGGCCGTTTCCAGCCTCTGGAGGGTCTGCGGGGGGCAGGGGAGGCCATTTTCACCCTCCCCAGGCTCCTAGAAAGCCTCTGCAGCCTGGGGAGGGCGAAAAGCAGGACCACCATTCCATCGCGTGCCAAAAGCAGGGGGGAGGGCAGCGGGGAGGGCATGCACGAATGGGGGGTTGCACGCGCATGAGCGGGGAGGACGGTCTCCACACGCACGACCCCGCTGCGCTCCCCCCGCTTTTGGCACTCGATAGGAAAAAAGGTTAGCCATCACTGATTAAGGCACCGGGCTAGAAAGTAGGCAATGGTGAGTTCTAGTTTCCTGTAGTCACAAAACCTGGCAGGTGGTTTCGGGCCAGTGGTGGGATTAAACATTTTTTACTACAGGTTCTGTGGGAGCGGCTTGGTGGGCGTGGCATGGTGGGCAGGGGAAGGTTACAGCAAATTCTTCATTCCCTCCCAATCAGCTGTGACTCGGGAGGCAGAGAATAGATGGGGGCGAGGCCAGCCAGAGGTGATATTTACCGGTTCTCTGAACTACTCAAAATTTCCGCTACCGGTTCTCCAGAACCGGTCAGAACCTGCTGAATACCACCTCTGCTTTGGGCCAATCCATCTTTCCAAACAGCTGCCTTGTTTCCAGGGTCTTTCTCCCCACTTGGAACTGGTTGAACGAGGTCGTCTGATCATTCCCCTTCTTCCAGTTGAAAATTCTTCACCAATGTTCTGCCCTCCCAATTGTGGCTTCTAGCGGCATTATCACATTCCGGGTTTTGCTTTGATCCCAAGTCAATTTTCTTATCTCGAATCTTCTCTGTAGTCAACTTTATTGCCTGATCTAGATGTTCTAACTCGGATGCATTTCTCTCTTCAGGTTCTTTCTGAGCTCTGTAACTCTTTAGTTTCATGATTCAATCCAGTGACGGCTAACCTTTTTCTCCTCATGTGCTGACAGCGTGTGCACGCACGGGCGCCCACACCAGTGATGCAATGCCCCCGCTCCCCTGCACATGCGCACGTGACCCCTGTGCCCCCCCTGCCCCTCCATGCCTGCGTGTGACTTCCCCGTGCCCTGTTTTTGTCCTAGCGGGCGTCCCTGAAGCCTCCTGGGACCAAAAACGGGCCACGCGAAGAGGGGGGCACCATGCCGCCCCGCACTTCCCCAACCCCCTGCGTATGCACGGACGTTTCCCAGATGCGTGGTGGAGACCCGAAAATCAGCTGGCTGGAGGGAGGTGCGTGCGCATGAGCAGTAGAGCTGAGCTTTGGGCAACGGCCGAAAAGGCTCCATGCGCCACGGTTTGCCATCACGGATTTAATCTCTCAAATTTCGTCCAAGGATGCAAGTTATTATGTTTTTTTCAGGGAATGTCCCAGTTTCTTCATGTAGGAATCCATGGCCCACAAATACTTCTGCTGTACTTTGTACTGGCTGTCCTCGATTTATGACCACAACGGAGCCCAAAATTTCCATTGCTAAGCAAGACACTTATTGGGTTTTGCCCCATTTTATGACCTACTGTGCCACAGTCATTACGTGAATCGCTGCAGTTGTTAAGTTACGAGCATGGTTGTTAAGTGAATCTTATTTCCCCAGAGACTGTGCTAGACAGAAAGTCGTAAAAGGTGCTGCCACACGACCTGGGGACACTGCAACCGTCATAAATATGAGTCAGTTGCCAAGCACCTGAATTTTGATCATGTGACCATGGGGATGCTGCAACGGTCGTTAGGGTGAAAAATGCATAAGTAACAGCCATTAAACAAATGGTTGCATCTTGAGTGCATACTCCTTCATTCTTGCTATTCTAGATTATTTTGCTGCCTTTTGTTTCCCCTTTTTTTAAAATGTGGTTTTTATTTACTTATTAATCAAACGTAGAGCCCACCCATCTCATTCCAAAAAGTGACTTTGGGTGGTGTGCAGTATGAAAATACAGTTTGTATTGTTTTGAACGCTCTGTTTTGTAAATATTTTACTTGGGCACGTGAGATTCAACATTAAGGCAGACGTACACAGGCAGAGAAAGCGAGAGAAAGGGAAATGAAGTGTGGATAAAGTTTGGCTGTGGAAATTCACGAGGATCTCGAGACTCGCTTGCTAATTAGATTTTGGTGCCTCCAAGTAATTAAAAGTAAAATTTAAAAACAACAACAGGTTGCATGTAAAAACAAGAGAAAAATAATTTCGAATCGTATTGCCCACGATAAAACCCAATTTGAAGCGAATTGAGTGAAGAATAAAGATTGGCACATTACTTTGGTTGCTTTTAATTTTCCTTTCTTGATGAGCTTCTGTATTTTTCTCAAAGCCTTCAGCCTTTTGTTGTAAACCCGGACGGCATCGAATCCCACCTTCAAAGAGCAAATTTGGTCATTTTATTATTTTAGTTGTGTTTACACAGGGGGCAGGAAATGAAACACCTTAGCCACAATCCATTAAAAATAATGAGCCTCAATTGTTTTTTTTATACATTTATACGCTGACGCTCATCCAGCCCAGAATTTCAGGAAGAAAACAAGCATTCCTGAGCAGTTTCTTAGTCAGTTACCATCCATTTCCAGGTCTGTCTCCCCCTCCCTCTCCTCCTCCTCCTCTCTGCAAGCCTCCCTCCCTTGTAGCACTGATAATATAGCCCAGATAGGTTATGAAAGGTCTGCAAGAACACCACAAAACTCTGAGAGCATCAGGGACCCCATAGTTCTCCTCCTCCCTGGAAAACTCCCTCCCTTCTAGCACTGATGATATTGCCCAGTTGGGTCTTGAAACGTCTGCAAGAATGCCACCGAACTCGGAGAGCACCAAGGACCCCACAGTCGTCGTCCTCCTCCTCCTCCTCCTCCTCCTCCTCCTCCTCCTCCTCCTCCTCCTCCTCCTCCTCCTCCTCCTCCTCCTCTCTGCAAACACCACTCCCTACCAGCACTGATGATGTTACCTAGTTGGGCCATGAAACGCCTGCAAGAAAACCACCAAGCTCAGAGAGCACCAACTCAGAATCCCACAGTGGTCCTTGTCCTCCTCCTCCTCCTCTTCCTCCTCCTTTCATTTCAACAAACTTCATCCCTGCTAAACTTCACACTGGACACTGTTGTTGTGTTTTGAGAAGCCCTCAATAGCACCCCCTTCAAAAACATGACTACTTACAGTAGATTTGACACTGCTTCTTAGGCCGTCGATATTAGCATAAAAGATGGGACTCGAGAACTTGAGAATCTTCACTCCTTCAGGTTCAGCAACCTGTTGGGAAAAAAATAAGGTTTTTAAAAATTGTTTTCAATATACATTTTTATCCTCTTTGCAACACTTCTACATCTTTTAAATATCCATTATGTTTCTTCTATCTACAGAATATATACCTTATACATCTATCTCTATATAAATACACCTTTTACATAAAGGCATCTTTTACAGACATCTGATTCTCTTGTATTTCTCATTTCGTACTGTTTTTAAATACAATCTATTTTATGTTTTCCCCTCTTATTAATTCTGCAGTTTTGTATTTATTTTCTGGTCTCTTGATCATTTTTCTTCCCTTTATTGCCTTCCTACTTTTTACCTCTTTCCTCTAGCCATTTGTACCACAAGTTCCATACTAAGTGGATTCCTCTTTAGCTCTTTTGTGAGTCTGCCCATTTTGGCGCATTCCAGTATTTTTTTTTTAATCACGTTTCCTTCTCTTGGCGTATATATTTATTTTTCCAGTTCTGTGCGTATGTGATTCTTGCTGCCGTGATTACGTGTAGTATTACATAGGTATTTAGGTTTTTTTCCTCATAGTTCCCTGTTGTGGCCTAACAGGAGCCGTTGGAGCTGCCACCAGACTCCGAGAGCGAGGGGCCCTATGAGTCAGCCCTGGAGGATGTGGAGGACCCTGGATAGGGTTCCGACTCCGAGCAGGGCGCAGAGAGAATGGTTGGCCACCAGGTGGCGCCTGAGCCTTGGACCAGTGGGGAGGAGACAAGGGAGAGTGATCCAGAAGCCAGCAGTGAGTAGTTCCTGGATGCCCGGAATCAAAGAGCTAATAGGCGTCAGGAACAGTTGCGCAAGTACAGGAGGTAATTGCGCTCAGCTGGTGGTCATTAGGCTCCTCTCCAGACTATAAAAAAGACTGCTTGTGCACACGCCCCTCTTGCAGAAGTCAATGCATTGACTAAAGAGAACTGTTGTAACTAACTTGGCAGGCTGGATTGCTGCCAAGGTTTGTCTGAGTTGCTGCCAAGGTCCTTATCTGTTCATTTGCTTGGCTTTCAGCCACCGAGGTTTTGGTTTCTTGCTATTAAAGTACATTCGAGTTAAGCTTGTCTCGGCATTTGTTACTGGATGGAGGAGGTGGTCAGAACGGTTCCCCTTAATTATTCCTAATAAAAATAGTTCTGGTTTTAGTTCTATTGGGTGTGTAATAATCTCTTCGAGCCAGTCTTTTATTTTTGTCCAGTATTTTTTTGCAAAAGCACACGTCCACCAAGTTTTTATTTCATTTGCTTTAGGTTCAGAAAAAAAACCCTGGTAAAATGGCTTGACGCCAGAAGTTGTGGCTACTCCATCACTGGAGGTTTTTAAGAAGAGAGTAGACAACTTTGAAATAAATCTTACAACATCGTTTTTCCCTCTGAGTATTTGAAATATTAGTTTGCTAGACAGTCTTACGCTTTTGTATTCTTTGATGTTCTTATATAGATCCGTGCCAGGAATGTTACCAAGTTTACCCCAGGAAGGACTGAAAAAAACAAAATAAAACATTGATCAGGATAAAGATTTAAAAATTAAACACACGTAATATACAATACAGAATTTGTTGCAAAACAACGGTTGTGAGGAATATTCAAAATTTGTTGGAAACAATGACTGCGAGGAATATATAACGTTTCTTGCAATCAATGGTCGCTGAGCCATAACTGACAACCTAACTTGTCAAATACAGGTAGTCCTCGACTTACGACCACAATTGGGAGCAGAATTTGCATTGGTAAGCAAGGTGATTGTTAAGTGAGTCACAGCATATTTTGCAACTTTTTTTTTTTTTGCCCTGGTTGTTAAGTGAATTATTGCAGTTAAGTGAATCATTGAATCATGCCGCTATTAAGCGAATCAGGCTTCTCCCATTGATTTTGCTTGTCAGAAACTGGCAAGGTCACAAATAGCGACCACGTGAACCCAGGATGCTGCAACCAGTTGCCAAGTGCCCAGATTTTTGATCATGTGACCTTGGGGATGCCGCAACGATAATAAGCTCAAGGACCGGTTAATGAACGACTCTGAACTGCTGGCCGAAAGAGATTTACAGGAGGCTTCGGCTGAGGACAGCCTGCAGGTCAGTGAAGAGGAAGAACAACAACTGCCTTCTGTGGTGGATCCGAGAGCCCGCAGGGCAGAGAAAAGACGAGAGCCAAGGAGATCTGCTAGCTTACTTGGCAAAAGGCTCACCCATCTTGATGGGGCTGTACTGGAAAGCTATTTATCACGACAGGCAGAGGGAGGGGTTTCTGGGATCAACGTGTTTGGGTTCTACCAGTATGCGTTTGTTTCTTGTGTTTCATGCTTAACTTTGCGCCTTGGAGACTCCAAACTTCTCTTGCCGAGCTCTCGTGGGCGTATTTCAGTTTGGCCTGGTGGACTGCCCCACTCACTCACACACAGAGAGAAGTGTGTGTTTGGAGAGATTAATCATATTCCCCAGAAATCCTCTCCCAACCTCAGAACTGTCCCAAATCCAGCCACAAGCACGCCAAGTTCAATCCTCAAGGCAATGGCCGATAATCCATAAAACCATGGAAAGTGGCTCCAAGAAATAAGTCCACCAGTCTCCAAGGCCGGAAGCACAAGAAACAAACACATACTGGTAGAATCCAAACACGTTGATCCCAGCAACCCCTCCCTCCGCCTATCATGATAAATAGCTTTCCAGTACAGCCCCATCAAGATGGGCGAGCCTTTTCCCAAGTAAGCTAGCAGATCTCCTTGGCTCTCGTCTTTTCTCTACCCTGCGGGCTCTCGGATCCACCAACTTCGAACAGTTGCTAAGTGAATTGTTTGTAAGTCGAGAAGTATCTGTAACAGCAAAAGCGATGGCAGCTTTTATAGCACTTCATGCTTGGAAAAAACACCTCCATCTGTGCAAGGATTTGCAATCATTTCCCTGTCTTGGGTGCAACATTCTTTTTAAAGATTATTATACTCACAACTGAACCCTCAGCACAACTGTTAGCAGTGCAAATATCAACCCGGCAAGTAATCCTAAATCCAATCCAAGGATGATGGATGCTACGCATGTGAAAACCCAGATCATCTGGAAAAGAAATAGATGGGAGATGTTAATTAAACCCACTAGGCATTACAGTGCAGGTAGTCCTCGACTTACGACAGTTCATTTAGTGACAGTTCAAAGTTACGACGTAAAATGAAAAATGATTCATGATGGTTTTTCACACTTTGTAGCATCCCCCGTGTGATCAAAATTCAGATGCTTGGCAACTGGTTCGTATTTATGACGGTCGTAGTAGCCCGGGGTCATGGGATAATGTTTTGTGAACAAGCAAAGTCAATGGGGAAGCCAGATTCACTTAACAACCGTGTGGCTAACTTATCAAACTGCAGCGATTCACTTAACAACAGTGGCAAGAAAAGTGATAAAACGGGGCAAAACTCACTTAGCAAATGTTTCACTTAACAACAGAAACGTTGGCCTCAATTGTAAGTCGTAAGTCAAGGACTACCCATATATATATCAACCTGAATTGATACGTTTCTGTCTTAGCCTCATTTTTATTTAATCTTATTTTCTGGAATGTGAAGAGGTTAACACCGCTTTATTACTGTTGAAGAATGGCTACCTGTTCTGTCCCCCCTTCACGGCTCTTAACGAACGGTCAGACAAATAAACTTAAAAGGAACTTTTCTTTATCAGTTCACAGTTCAAACTGGCTTCGAGCCCAAAAATAACATTAAATACAAGTCTCCGACAAGAATGTAAAACAAAAACTCTTACAAGCAATGCACTTCTCCAGTGTAGCCTTGAATCAGGGTTACAAGAAGCAGAAAGCACTTATCCAAGTGTATCTTCCATAAATCACGATGAATAATCAAGCAATGTTGTACCAAACAAGGAACACACGAAGGAACGTATGTTGACTCCTGCAACTAGGGCGTGGCAGCATCCGTCCTTTTATCTCCAAACCTGCCTCCCACAAGCCCCAGCTGCATAATGAATCTGGTATCCCGAAAAGAGTCACAGCAGACATCTGCTGAGTCACAACAGCTACCCAATATGGATTTAATGGGGCAAGGTTAGAAAGTTCACACTGGAGGATAACACACAATCTTTGCACCTTCCTTCCGTCAATTAGAAGAAAGGACTGTAGCCTTACTTTCCTCCTAATGTGCTAGTCTTCTCTAGCGAGCATTTATACATTTTTCTGCAGCCATCCTCTTGAGAGCATGATAAATATTATTGAAGCTTCCTCAGTAGAAACATAGCTATGTAGGAAGCAGAGGTGGATTCCTACCAGTTGGACTGGTTCGGACCGGTTCGGCCGAATAGATAGTAACTTCCATGGAGTTACTCCCACGGTCATCCATGGATCCAAACTGGTTCTATCGGCGGCCATCTTGTTTTTTACCTACTGCGCATGCACACCCGTGATGCACGTCCCTGAACCAACCGGCAGTAAAAGAATCCAGAACCAGTGGGTTCTGGATTCTTTTATTGCCGGTTGGTTCAGGGACGCGCATCACACGTGTGCATGCGCAGTAGGTAAAAAACAAGATGGCCGCCGATAGAACCAGTTCGGATCCGTGGGTGGCCGAGGTACTACCTGTTCAGCCAAACCGGTCCGAACCAGTCCAACTGGTAGGAATCCACCTCTGCTTCCTACATAGCTATGTTTCTACTGAGGAAGCTTCAGTAATATTTATCATGCTCTCAAGAGGATGGCTGCAGAAAAATGTATAAATGCTCGCTAGAGACGACTAGCACATTAGGAGGAAAGTAAGGCTACAGTCCTTTCTTCTAATTGACAGGAGGAAGGTGCAAAGCTGGTGTGTACGCACGCAGCTCCCACATGACACTTCTGCACATGCTCAGAAGCTTCCCGGGCAGGTGGGCGGAGCTCCCGCCGCTGCCGCTACTGGTTTGCTCGATCCGGGCCGAAGCGGGAGCAACTCACCTCTGGCCTGGTTTTCCTTGCCTGACACAGTGATTGTCAATGGTCAGAAAATTTACTGGAATAATCAAAAAACACTTTTTTGTTTCTCCCCCTACCCCCCTTCAGAGACATGAGATTCCGAGCGAAGGATTCGTTATTAAACAAAACGAAAGGCGGCTGCTTAAATAGGGAAGAGATGAATTCAAGCGTGACCGATAACTCTACGTTCTTCGCGAACAAAACTGGACTCACAGCGTCTGCTTTGCTCTGCCTCCATAAACGAGGGACGTCACATACTTGCATAAACATCCCTTTCAGGTTTGCAATGACCACAGCTGCCAAAACAGACTACGAAGAGAGGAGAAAGAAACATTAGCCTGTTGTTGTTGTTGTTGTTGTTGTTGTTGTTGTTTTGGGGGGGGAGTAAAAATCCCTTTGAGAGATTCCTAAAGAAGATACAGGTAGTTCTCGCCTTGAAGCAATTCATTTAGTGACCGTTCCAAGTTATAACGGCACTGAAAAAAATGTGACTTTTACACCCGTTTTTCATATTTTTACAACCTTTGTAGCATCATGGGATCAAAGTTCAGAGCTGAAGAAGCTTCTCGGATGAGAAGCGAAACATCTTCAAGGAAAAAAGCAAGGAAGTCCAGTTGCCTCCTGAAAAAGCACATTTGGGACTATAGAGCTACAGATATTCTTTTTCCTTGAAGCACTAATTTAAGGATTCCCTTCGATTTTATTTCCACAACAGGACCTGACCTGTGTTATTAATGCAATGCAATGCAATGCAATGCAATGCAATGCAATGCAATGCAATGCAATGCAATGCAATGCAATGCAATGCAATGCAATGCAATACAATACAATACAATACAATACAATACAATAGCAGATGGGTGCAAATTTGAATGCCATAGCATTGCAAGGAAATAGATGAAGCTGGAAGATAGTTTACTGTGTTTTTAATCTAGTTGAAATGTTAACATACAAAAAGAAAAAAATGAAAAAGAAAAAATAAAGAGAAAAAGGAATAGAGTAGAGTAGCGTAGACAGAGCAGAACAGAACAGAACAGTAACAATTTTGGGGCTCAATTGTGGTCGTAAGTCGAGGAAGGCCTGTATATAATATATTTTCTTGAGGGAAGAAAACAAGGATGTTTTTCTTGAATGCCAAAGTTATGAGATGGCTTTTGCACTTTTAAAATTTTTGTTACCAAGTTTACCAAGGGTAAACCAAGACAATGGGTAAACTGGTTTCTCTTAATGACCAATGGATTCATTTAACAATGGCAATAACTACTGTGACAAAAAAGTTCATAAAATCGGGCGGGACTCGCTGAACAACCATCTTGCTTAGTAATGGAAATTTTGGTTGCGATCGTTGAAGACTACTATATGTCCGGTGGATAAGAGGACAATTTCATAGCACTTGTAAATACAATACAATACAATGCAATAGCAGAGTTGGAAGGGACCTTGGAGGTCTTCTAGTCCAACCCCCTGCCTGGTCAGGAAACCCTATTCCGTTTCAGACAACTGGCTATCCAACATCTTCTTAAAGACTTCCAGTGTTGGGGCATTAAGAAAGTAGAGGAATTTCTGTTTACCAGGAGCACAAAATATTAAATAAAATATTTCAGAACAAAATACCTTTTGCAGAGGTTCCAGCAGCTTCCCCAAGGCTACAATAGCAATTAATACGATAAACGCTGAGATTATACCGGCAACCTGAAAATAAAACATTTGGAACCATCAAAAAAATAAGTTCGTTTTCAGGAATATTTATGCAAAGCGGAAACACCTCAGCTATTTTCAGCATAGATTCTAAGTTGTCAAAATAGCATTTTGAAAGAATCAGATTTCTTTTTTTAAAAAAAATCTTCTTGTTGTTATGCAAGGAAATGTGATTTCTAAACCCTATTTTGAAACTTGATGTTTGTATGATTTATGTTGATTGCTTATGATTATCACTAAGTGTTGTCTCTAATGTTTTGTGATAAATGTATGTTACAATGACTAGGACAGTGTTTTTCAACCTTGGCAACTTGAAGATGCCTGGACTTCAACTCCAGGCATCTTCAAGTTGCCAAGGTTGAGAAACACTGGACTAGGACACTGATGGCAAAACTTTTCGGCACCGAGGGCCGAAAAAGTTGTGCGGAAACATCGCACACGTGGGCACACGCTCGTCAGGGCCACAATCCAGAAAGCCAAACTTCCGGGTTCTAATGCACATGCGTGCCCAGCGATCAGCTGGCTGGCACGCATGTGCAGGCCGGTTTTCGGCACTGATGCGGGCTCCAAGGGATCACACTCCTGAAAAGCTGAACTTCCAAGTTCTAGCACGCAAGCATACCCGTTAATCAGCTGGCCAGCGCGCATGCGCACACCGATTTTCGGCACTGCCCACACGGACAAAGGACAGGGGATCATCGCGTGTGCATGCGCGCCAGAAACCCGGAAGACAAACAGACAAGGACGCACGTGCCGGATGACATGGCTTCGTGGGCTACTTTGGGCATATATGTGCCCGGTTCGCCATCACGGGATTATGAAAATGATCTATCACTATTGCTGTATGCACACTGAGAGGTTATGCACCGGAAACAAATTCTTTGTGTGTCTAACCACACTTGGCCAATAAAGAATTCTATATTGTCTTCTAACCAGTGGTGGGTTCCGGATTCCGTTCCAACTGGTATGGTTGGAACGGCCCTGGCGTCACCCACATGGAGACGTGCGGCACGCACATGCGTCATACTTGCCTACGACGCTTCCGCAAACCTCCACAATGCTCCAGCTGCTTGGCGTAGCGTAGCGCATGCGCCATACATGCCATGTGAGTGCACGGAAGCACCAAAAGCTTAAAGGACAAGTAAGAAGCTCGGGTGGGCCCTCCGGAGCACCGCCTGCAACGCTTGCAAACCACTGCCTGCTCGCCGGCAACCCACCACTGCTTCTAACAATCTCTTTGTAAGGGCCCAAACAATACTTTGTAAGGGCCCAAAGTTTAATCCCCCCCCACAATATTCTCCTTAACTACCATGACTTCCGCCTTAACTATCAACTCGTCATAAATAAATATGAAAGTGATTGTTCTGATCATTCAAGTCAGATGCCAATGTCCAAATTCAGCGTTGTCCCTGCAAATTGACTTTACAGCAAAAGAATAAATTACATCAATTATTCCATAATCTTGTCTCTTGAAGGATTTCGCCTCCTTTGTGTTATGTTAAAATACGATGCAACTAGCATCAACCGTCAGATGATTTCAGCGGTGTGTTTCACATTGTGTTACCAATGGTTCGCTGCCCGTGCGCCCGCTTGCTTTGCAGATGCCCGTGCCCCCTTCCGCGCATGCTCCCAGCCTTCCACATATGTGCTCTGCTTGCGTGTGCACCTTCCACGCATGCACCTAGCCTCAAAAACATGCCTAAATAGGACGGCATAGAACTGGGGGGGGGGCAGCCCCCCCCCTGAGATTTCCGCTATCAGTTCGGGCGAACCAGTCCAAACCGGCTGAATACCACTTTCTGGGTGAGTTGTTCAAAATGTGCTCCACCAAATCAGTTCCAAGAATGATGGGCAAGCAGTAGAGATCTCTTCATCCTGAGCCAAATGAAATACCTGAGTTTTTCCACCTGTACTTTCTTGGACCGCAGTGCGAGACAGCGCGGTGGTAGCAGCGAAACAGGAAAAGGCTCCTGAAAAAATATTGCTGATTCCAAAGGCGATAAATTCCTAGAAAGTTAGAAAATGGGAATGAACAAACAATGTATAAAAACTAAAACAACAACTAAGTCCTTCATCGTACATGGCAACATTTTATTAGGCTTGGAGAATGTACAGGTATTTCTATGCCACCGTTGATAAGTGAATCACTCCTGTTGTTAAGTGAATCACGAGCTCATTAAGTGAATCTGGTTTCCATCACTGACTTTGCTTGTCAGAAGCTGGCTGGGAGGGGTGCAAATGGTGATCACGTGACCATCTGACTATCATGTGATACAGGCAGGTTGCCGCGCATCAGGATTTTGATCTTGTGCTGTGACAGTTGTGAGGACCAGTGAGAAGTCACTTTTTTCAAGGTCACTGTGACTTTGAAGGGTCTCTAAATGAATAGTTGTGGGTCGGGGATTAAAGACTAAGGTCTTCTTGTAAAGCTCAGATTTAGTTGCAGGAGATCTGCGGTTTCCATTCTTGTTTGTCAACGGGTGCAACTGTAAGAGGAGTGGGGAGGAGTTCTGGGAGTTGAAGTCCAGACATCTTCAAAGTTCCTCAAAAGGCCTTGGGAATTCTGGATTGGAAACTTAATGTAACGTAACGTAACTTAACTTTGCTTTATTTCACTTCACTTCATTTTATTCATTTGCATGGCTACTTCACTTCTTTCATTATTTTATTTTATTTTATTTTACTTTATTTTATTTTATTATTTTATTTTATATTTTGTTTTTTATTTTATTATTTTTATTCATTTGCATGGCTGCTTCACTTCTTTCATTATTTTATTTTATTTTATTTATTATTTTATTATTTTATTTTTTATTTTATTTTTTATTATTTTTATTCATTTGCATCGCTACTTCACTTTCATTATTTTATTTTGTTTTATTTTATTATTTTATTTTATTTTTATTTTATTTTATTATTATATTATTATTTTATTTTATTATTATTTTATTATCATTTTATCATTTTATCATTTTATCATTTTATCATTTTATCATTTTATCATTTTATCATTTTATCATTTTATCATTTTATCATTTTATCATTTTATTATTATTTTATTATTTTACTTTATTTATTATTTTATTTATTTTATTATTTTTATTCATTTGCTACTTCACTTTCATTATTTTATTTTGTTTTATTTTATTATTTTATTTTATTATTATATTATTATTTCATTTTATTTTATTATTATATTATTATTTTATTTTATTTTATTATTTTATTATTATTTTATTATTTTATCATTTTATTATTATTTTATTATTTTACTTTATTTATTATTTTATTTATTTTATTATTTTTATTCATTTGCTACTTCACTTTCATTATTTTATTTTGTTTTATTTTATTATTTTATTTTATTATTATATTATTATTTCATTTTATTTTATTATTATATTATTATTTTATTTTATTTTATTATTTTATTATTATTTTATTATTTTATCATTTTATTATTATTTTATTATTTACTTTATTTATTATTTTATTTATTTTATTATTTTTATTCATTTGCTACTTCACTTTCATTATTTTATTTTGTTTTATTTTATTATTTTATTTTATTATTATATTATTATTTTATTTTATTTTATTATTATATTATTATTTTATTTTATTTATTATTTTATTATTATTTTATTATTTTATCATTTTATTATTATTTTATTATTTTACTTTATTTATTATTTTATTTATTTTATTATTTTTATTCATTTGCTACTTCACTTTCATTATTTTATTTTGTTTTATTTTATTATTTTATTTTATTATTATATTATTATTTTATTTTATTTTATTTTATTATTATATTATTATTTTATTTTATTTTATTATTATTTTATTATTATTTTATTATTTTATTATTTTATTATTTTATTGTTTTATTATTTTATTGTTTTATTGTTTTATTGTTTTATGTTTTATTATTTTATTATTTTATTATTTATTTTATTATTATTATTTTACTTTATTTATTATTTTATTTATTTTATTATTTTTATCCATTTGCATGGCTGCTTCACTTCCCTTTATTTCACTTCACTCTTCGTATTTTATTCATTTGCATGGCAAACTCCTTCAGTTTACTTCACTTCACTCTATTTGACTTTATTTTGACATAGTTCATTTTCATGGCTGCCCATCTCTATTCATGGGGCAGGGCGGCTCTGTTAATTCTACGGTTCTCTACCAGCTGCCAATGTCAGCTATACATTTTAAAATTCTTAGGAACCCCCCCCCCCAAAAAAAAAGGGGGCTGCATAGGCCAGCAGTCCATATATTTAGTTCCTGAAAGAAAACTCCAGATTGGCTGCGTGTTCCACCGTCCTTCAGTAACAGGGTGCCTACCTGGTTTCCATCAATGGCGTAATCGTACTTGGTGGCGTAGACCTTTCCCACCGAGACGGCGATCGCATAAGCCACAATCGCGATGGAAAAAGACGAGGCCAGCATGTCTCCAAACATCTCCACAGCTGGAGGTTGAGGAGGCAAAAATCTAAAGAGGAAAAGGAGCAGAAGAGAAATGCACGTTGGTTAGTTGTACCGGTATTCCTCGACTTACAACGTTTCGCTTAGTGACCGTTTGGACGTTTCAACGGCACCGGAAAAAGTGACTTGGGACCATTTTTCACACTTACAACCGTTGCTGCATCCCCATGGTCACGTGATTGACATTCGGAGACAGCTTGACAACTGACTCACATTTATGACCGTTGCAGTGTCCCAAGGGGGGGGGCTGTCGTGTGATCCCCTTTTGTGACCTTCGGACAAGCCAAAATCAACGGAGAATCCAGATTCACTTAACAACCATGTTACTAATTTGACGACTGCAGTGATTCACTCAACAACCGTGTCACTAATTTGACGACTGCAGTGATTCACTTAACAACCGTGTAACTAATTTAACGACTGCAGTGATTCACTCAACAACCGTGTCACTAATTTGACGACTGCAGTGATTCACTTAACAATCGTGTAACTAATTTAACGACAGCAGTGATTCACTTAACAACCATGTTGCTAATTTAACGACTGCAGTGATTCACTCAACAACCGTATTACTAATTTAACGACTGCAGTGATTCACTTAACAACCGTCTTACTAATTTAACAACTGCAGTGATTCATTTAACAACGTGGTGAGAAAAGTCATGAAATGGGGCAAAACTCACTTCACAAATCTCCCCCTTAGCGAGATAAACTTTGGGCTCCGTTGTGGTTGTAAGTCAAGGACCACCATATTTATGACCGTTGCCAAGCCTCAAATTTTGATCACGTCATCCCGAGGATGCTCCAGTGTTTGTTGGGTCTTGAATATGTGCGAGATCTTTAAACCACATTTTTCAATGCTGTTTTAACGTAGAAAGGTCGCCAAGGGAGCTGTTGTAAGTTGAGGACTACCTATAACTCGAGGTCCCTTGTTTCCCCCTCTGTGTTCCATCTCAGCTTTTCTCTCTAAGCTCCCAATGAAGTTTCATTTGGCCTTTGGGGTTTGAATGAGGGGAGATAAATAATCTGAACTTACCCTCTCGGGATGCTTTTCACGATCCCTGCGTTGTATTTCTTCTCAAGATCCACCCCGTATGAAATGCCAGTGGCAACGATGGTCTGGAGTCAAAAGAAATAAGAAATAAGGGAGTTTATTTATTTAGCAATCACTGATATAAAACATTAGTTTAAGTAAAGTATAGATATCTATATCTATTTATATTTAGAGTCACAACCCCTGGTAAGCCCCAATTATGGGAGGAAGCTAACTGCTTCCATCATCTGTCAATCGGCTCGTCACAAGAGTCCATCACGACAGAAACCCAATGTTTTTACTGTTGCCTTTGTTATATTTGTGTTTTTTTATTTTATTTATCAGCACAAAATAACCCCCACATCTATATCTATATATCTATATCATGTATATCTATCTATATCTATTTATCTATCTATCTTTTCTTTCTCTATATATCTATCTGTCTATCTATCTGTCTTTCTGCCTACCTATCATCGTATGCCTGCCTATCTATCATCTATCTAGCACCTATTTTTCTACCTACCTATCTACCTACCTACCTACCACCTACCTACCTACCTATAATCTTCCTTCCTTCCTTCCTTCCTTCCTTCCTTCCTTCCTTCCTTCCTTCCTTCCTTCCTTCTTTATCTATCTATCTATCTATCTATCTATCTATCTATCTATCTATCTATCTATCATCTAGCACCTATTTTTCTACCTACCTACCTAGCTACCTACCTACCACCTACCTACCTACCTATAATCTTCCTTCCTTCCTTCCTTCTTTATCTATCATCTATCTATCTATCTATCTATCTATCTATCTATCTATTTATCTATCTACATTTATCTACATTTATCTCTATCTATCATCTATCTATCTATCTATCTATCAATCATCTATCTATCTATCTATCTATCTATCTATCTATCTATCTATCTATCTATCTATCTATGTCTCTATATCTCTCTATCTCTGTCTATCTCTCTATCTGTCTAGCATCTATCTATCTATTTATCTATCATCTATCCATCCATCTATCCATCTATCCATCTATCCATCTATCCATCTATCCATCTATCCATCTATCATCTATCTATCTATCTATCTATCTATCTATCTATCTATCTATCTATCTATCTATCTATCTATCTATCTGCCTATCATATTCTTTCTTTCTTTCTTTCTTTTTTTCTTTCTTTCTTTCTTTCTATATCTGTCTATCTGTCTATCTATTTATCTAGCATCATCCTATCTATCTATCTATCTATCTATCTATCTATCTATCTATCTATCTATCTAGCATCTATCTAGCACCTATTTTTCTACCTACCTACCTACCTACCTACCTACCTACCTACCTACCTACCACCTACCTACCTACCTACCTATAATCTTCCTTCCTTCCTTCCTTCTTTATCTATCATCTATCTATCTATCTATCTATCTATCTATTTATCTATCTACATTTATCTACATTTATCTCTATCTATCTATCATCTATCTATCTATCTATCTATCTATCTATCTATCTATCTATCTATCTATCATCTACATTTATCTACATTTATCTATATCTATCTATCTATCTATCTATCTATCTATCTATCTATCTATCTATCTATCTATCTATCTATCTATCTATCTATCATCTATCTATCTGATATGTGGACAATCCAATATAGGAGATAACCTATTAAATTAAGATACAACCATGACAAAATCACCATAATACAGGCAGTCCTCAACATATAACAGTACATTTATTAACAATGTCTCGGGAAATAGTGACAAGACCATTTTTCACACTTATGGCCGTTGCAGCATCCCAGTAATCAAAATTCAGATGCTTGGCAACCGGTTCATATTTATGACCGTGGTGGTGTCCTGAGGTCACGTGATCCCCTTTTGCGACCTTCTGACAAGCAATGTCAGTGGGGAAGCCAGATTCACTTAACAACCATATTACTAACTTAATAACTGCAGAGATTCACTTAACAATTGTGGCAAGAAAGGTCATAAAACGGGGGCAAAGCTCACTTAACCACCGTCTCGCTTAGCGACATAAATTTTGGGCTCGGTGGTAGTCGTAAGTCAAGCACTACCAATATGGAGCCATAGAATTGCCATGGGATAGATGCTATAATTCGAAAAGGCATGAGTAGAGAAGACCGATCTTTTTCTCCTTTTTTTTTTTTTTTTGAGTTTCTCACAGTTGTTGGCTTACCACAATGACTTCGATAGGAATTGGAATCGGGATCTTGTGTCTGAAGCGGTCATTAATTTCTTTCACCGCCATGCAAATAATGATGGTCAGCAGTCCAGCCACCAAGTCAGCTATATTGGTGGTTCCAATATTTTGAAATATATCTATAAGTGTCTAGAGAGAGAAGAGAAAAGGAAAATCCTCATTAGGGCAGGAATGATTCGTTCTGTTTGCGCAAATATTAAGGGCCCAAGTTAACCAAACCTGAATAACAAAAGCAGTATACTATAAGAACATCTAAAAGGGTATGCTTGGGTTAATCATTGAATGGGTTGCTTCCAAAATGAGTAGGATGTATTTAGCAGAATTTTTCCAGGAGAAACTCTACAGCTGTTCGACCTGTATTCCTGCTTTAACAGAGAGTTGGAATATATTAAAATCTACTCCCGTTCTCTTCATCACATTAACTTATCTCACTTGTTTCATCTCCTTTTCTTTCTTTTTTAAACTTGTTTCTATTCAACGCTTTAAAATGATTTTACTTTTGTTTTATTCTTAAACCCTATTGTGGCCATGGGGATATTTGATCTCAAATGAGAAGTTAATATGGAATTGCTTTTAATAATCAGGGTTTGTTTTTTTGCCTCCC
Source organism: Thamnophis elegans (assembly GCF_009769535.1). Lineage (NCBI taxonomy): Eukaryota > Metazoa > Chordata > Lepidosauria > Squamata > Natricidae > Thamnophis > Thamnophis elegans. The sequence continues at coordinate 79,689,826 of NC_045547.1, forward strand.
TCCTTCTTTTTAAAAGTTATGACAGCAAACTTATTCTGGGTTCCAGGATGGCTCAAAATACAGATAGTCTTCAGTTCACAACAGTTCATTTAGTGACCACTGAAAAATGTGACTTATGACCATTTTTCATAGTTGCAACCTCTGTAGCATCCAAAATTCGGGTGCTTGGTTCATACTTACGGCTGTTGACCTGCAGTGGTTCACTTAACAATTTTGGCAAGAAAGGTCGTAAAATGGGGCAAAATTCACTTAACAGCATCAATTGTGGTCGTAAGATGGGGACTGCCTGTGATGGCATAAGGTATTTACAGAAAGCCTTAATGGGAAGGAGAACTACAGATCAGCTTAATGGAGACCCTGGAGGCTCAGTGGGTAGAGAATGCTGGCTAATTTTTATTGGTAATCCTAGCCCAACGTATAGGTATAACTTGACTCCCCTCAGACTGTATGGTCTTCTTCATCCAATGTAACCTTCTACCTCACCATGTTGTTAAGGGTAGACATCAGCTATCCCTTCTATTTACTCAAAGTTGCTTTTTCAAAAGGCAACGAGACTGTTTATCCTTGATGAAGAGGAAGAAAATTCTCTTCTCATCCAAGAAGCTTCATCCTTGCATGTGGAGAGAAACAACTTCTTCTTCTTCTTCCTCTTCTCCTTCTCCTTCTCCCTCTTCCTCTTCTTCTCCTCCTCCTCCTCCTCCTATTCCTCCTCCTCCTCCTTCTTTCCATTTTCCTCTCCCTCTCCCTCTCCCTTCCTCCTCCTCCATCTTCATCCTCTTTCTCCTTCTGCTCCTCCTCCAATTTCTCCTCCCCCTCCTGCACCTTCCTCCTTTTCCTTCTCCTTCTTTCCTTCTTCCTCCTCCTCCTCCTCCTCCTTCTTCTTTGTCTTCTTCTCCTCCTCCTCCTCCATCCTCTTTCTCCTTCTGCTCCTCCTCCAATTTCTCCTTCCTCCTCCTCCCCCTCCTGCCCTTCCTTCTCCTTTACTTCTTCCTCTCCCGTCCTCCTCCTCCTCCTCTTCCTCTTCCTCCTCCTCCATCCTCTTTCTCCTTTTGCTTCTCCTCCTCCAGTTTCTTCTTCCTCCTTCCCCCTCCTGCCCTCCTCCTTCTCCTAACAGTCCAGCTGCCTTTTGAAAAAGCACCTTTGAACCCACTGTGAGCTGGATGACAGAGAATCTCCATTGACATTTATCCATTTTGTTTTTTAGGTCAAACACACTGAGGACCAGAAGACTGACAAGCAGGGAAATACAAAGGGACCAAAAGCCATGCATTGAAATTCAGTTTAGTAAGAAAGGCTTACGTAGATTATGGAAAGGACTCCGTTGTAGTTCTTGGTTGAAACGTTCAGCACAATTTTTAGTTGTGAAACAAATACTTGAAAAGCAGCTGCTGTTGTGAATCCCCCAACCAGTGGATCAGCAAGATATCTTACAATAAAACCAATTCGAAGAACTCCAAACACTAGCTGTGGGGGGGGGGGGGGTAGGGGGAGAGAACACAATTTTCTAAGCATAATAAATAACAACAACAACAACCAATAAAGAAATGGAAGGTTTAATACTGGCTGCTCAAGAACAAGCACTACAAACGAAGGCCATGAAAGCGAAGATACAAAAATCCACCGACAATCCAAACTGCCGACTTTGCAACAACAAAGTCGAAACTGATTCAGATTTAATGTGTGAATGCAGCAAAATTGCACAAAATGATTACAAAGCTAGACACGACCGAGTTGCTAAATTAATCCACTGGTCGTTATGTAAAAAATACGATCTACCTGTATCCAGAAAGTCATGGGAACATAAAGTGGGGAAAAAAGTTATCGATAATGAGAAGGTGAAGATCTTGTGGGACTTTCGAATACAGACGGATCGTCATTTGGAGCACAACACCGCCAGATATCACAGTTGTCGAAAACTGAAATGTACAATTTATTGACATCCCAGTACCAGGAGATGTTAGAGTTGAAGAAAAAGGAACTAGAAAAAAAATCATGAAATACTGTGACCTGACCATCGGAATTATGCGATGAAGCATGTAACAGGGATACCCATTGTCAACCGGGCATTTAACACCCTGTCCAGGAATTTTACGAAATACCAGCACATCAAGGGAATTTTAGCACTCTTTTTAGGGTCTCAGCATCCTTGAGAGACCGCCTGCTGCCAATTACCTCCCATAGACCCGTTAGATCGCACAGGGTCGGCCTCCTCCGGGTTCCGTCCACCAGCCAATGCCATCTGGCTACCACCCGGGGGAGGGCCTTCTCTGTGGCAGCTCCGGCCCTTTGGAATGAACTCCCCGCGGAGATTCGGACCCTCACCTCTCTCCAGGCCTTCCGGAAAGCTGTCAAAACCTGGCTGTGCCGGCAGGCCTGGGGTTGATGAGTTCCCCTCCCCTCTCGACTTGTATGGCTGTATGACTCTTGTGTATTTTAATCACGTGTATTGTGGTCTGTGTCCCCTTTTTCCCCTTCGGAGTTGTTCGTTGCTCTGAGTCCCTCCCGGAGAAGGGCGGCATACAAATAAACTAAATCTGAATCTGAATCCTTTTTGTATCTTGAGGGCCAGAAATGGATGCAGCATTTCAAATGTGGAGTCCAAGAGTTTCATAATGATTTAGATGCAATGGTTTGATTATTAAAAAGTAGGGAATTAGGTGACCTATAATTCGGAGAAGGATTTGCTACTCATACCTATAACCAAACCTCATCTCTGGAGAGAGATTCTCAATCATCCAAGCCATGGTTTCCCCAATGGTGCTTTTTTCAAGAGGCAACTGGATTTTTTTTTTGGTTTTTCCTTGAAGACGTTTCGCTCCTCAGCCAAGAAGCTTCTTCAGCTCTGACTGGATGGTGGGGACTGGAAGGATTTATACTCCTTGCAGACAGCTGGTCATTTGCACCCTTTTAGTGGATCATTGAAGCCACTTGGAGATTTATCTATGTCCTCAGGGTCACCTGAGTGGTGCAAATGAGTGTGGAGACTTCTTGGAATTGCTGAAAGGACTGGAGAAAGATGACCAGTTGTTTGCAAGCAGGGATGTGCAGTCAGGGGAGGCAGAGCCTCGCCACTGTCATCATGAAAAGAAAAGAAAAAATGTAAAAGGAAAAAGTCAAGAGCTGAGGTCAGGCTGAGCTAGTTGCTGCCAGAGTCACCGTGGATGTCCACAAGTCTAAAAAAAAAATGTGAAACCCACCACTGTGTCAGTGCCTCACCAGCCATAAACCTCACCGCACGCCACTGTTTTCAAGGAGTATAAATCCTTCCATTCCCCACCATCCAGTCAGAGCTGAAGAAGCTTCCTGGATGAGAAGCGAAACATCTTCAAGGAAAAAAACAAGGAAGTCCAGTTGCCTCCTGGGGAAAAAAAGTAGCTTTGGGATGGCACTGGATGAATAGCAGCTGAATCTAAAACTTCGTGGCGCTGAACAGGGACAATTTTATTGAATACGTTGCTCAAGAAAGGGATGCAACCGATTTTTGTGGGAATCCACAAGAGCCACTGAAGAATTCTCCAGGCTTAGCGCTATTGTCTTTTAAAGTAATCAGGATTTCCCCTTTTTATAGAAAGCATTCACATCACTTTTATATCCCGCCACCATTTCCTTGTTCTTTCCCCTTCGTTGATAAGGGATCAGGAGAAATTTCCCCCCACTGTAGAACCTCTTGTCAACTGAGATCTGCCGACCAAATGATAAACTGTAATCAAAAGAGGCTTTACCGCTTGATTCCACTCAATATTTAAATTATTCCCCGTATCTAGGCTTCAAAAATGCAAAATCTCCCTTCCAGCCTGTTTTCAGATGTTCATAGAATTGTCTCCCATAAGTAGGAGACAGCTGGAAGTACCTGAAGAGGACTCACTTTAAAAAAAATCAAGGAGATGGTGATAAAAAAGGAAGCTTTCTTTCATAATCTTTCCTCTGTTACTTCTTTACCTCCTCTAAGGTATTTTGGAAAATAAACGGACCCCCTCTTCCCTGTGATAGCCCTTCAAGCGATCATGTCATGCCCCTAGTCCTCAATAATGTTGACTCACTATACCACAAGACTGTTATGTCACTGCTAATCCTTCTGTTCATTAGGCTAGATTAAAACAAGGATGTCAAAGTCAATTGCATTGTGGGCCGCATCAGAGCTGTGGTTGACCTTGGGGGGCCGGGTGGGCATGGCCGACTTTGTGGGTGTGGCTGATTGGGTGGGGGTGGCCAGCTTGATGCCACTCACGGGGCATGGCCAACTCTGTGGGCATGGCTGACTGGGTGGGGGTGGCCAGCTTGACGCCACTCACGGGGCATGGCTGACTCTGTGGGCGGGGCTGACTGGGTGGGGGTGGCCAGCTTGACACCACTCCTAAAACTGTTAGCATGTTTCCTCTTTGCATTGGGTAGACCGAGCCAAAGCAACGCAGATAGGACTTAAGCGACGTGGACCGGCCCCTTACATTTTCCAGGATGGCTCCACGGGCTAGAGCCAACCACATCTGGATCTGGCCCATGAGCCTTGAGTTTGACACCTCTGGAAGGCCGAGCGCATGTGTGGATGGGGCGTGTGCAAGTTAGTGAACTGGTAGGGAAAGAAGGCGACTACCACCCCTGGGTCTCAACATATTTTTTTGTATTGTGGCGACCAGAACTGGATACCATCCAGAACTGTGGTTGACCTTGGGGGGTGGGGGTGGGCATGGCCAACTCTGTGGACGTGGCTGACTGGGTGGGGGTGGCCAGCTTGACGCCACTCACGGGGCATGGCCGACTCTGTGGGTGTGGCTGACTGAGTGGGGGGTCTTACCAATGCAGTATAGAACACCAGTTATCCAAAACTATAGATAGGTTATGCAGAAACTGAAACTTTAAAGACAAAAGACAACATTTTTTCCCAGTTAAAGAAGCAGCAATATTTTGAGAATGGCTTCTCCTGATTTTATTACCTGGATGATGCCAACCAGGAAGGTGACAGTGCTGGAAATGAGCACCCGTTGGGCATCTCTGGAAGCGATGTCTATCCCAGCCGTCCCATTCATTCCCGTCACGTTACTGTTCGCCAGGAGGAATTTTTCATCTGGGGCCATGCTCAGTACTACGGAGCCCACCATTAAACTGACTACAGGGAAAGGTCCTGTTGGAAGGAAGTATATATATATCATTTTGGGCCTGGTAGGCCTCCTGAGAGCAAACCGGGCCACGAGGGCCCACCCTACAGCCTTCTGGGAACAAAAATGGGCCACGGGGGGAGGTACTGCATCCCCACCCCCCATGCCTCCCACATGCGCCCCACGCATGCACGAAAGAGACCCTGGCTGGCTGGCAGGAGGTACAAGTGCATGCGTGGTGGAACGGAGCTGAGGTGGGGACTCGAACAAGTATTAAAGCTTTTAGTCTAAGGCTGGAGATTCCTTGTTATTATTGTGCTGCTTATGGCATTTAACCACAAAACATACTGCATTTGATCTAAGTAATGTCTGCTAATAATAGCTGCGTTCCGCCAATAGTAAAAGTATATGAGGCCCATCTCATATGTGGAGGTTATTCCCAGCTATTATGTGTGGAAAAACATGGAGCAGAATGGAGAATTTAAATACGGCCCAAACACACTGCGCACAAAAGTCTATTAAAGCAAGCTGATTGCACTGAAAACATTGTGCAATCAAATAACAAATAGCCTTCTAAAAATATATATATATATGTCTGATATTAAAATAAAACTCAGTTACCAACAGAGATGTGTCTTGATGTTCCTAAGAAGAAATACGTCAAGATGGGGAAAAATGCAGAATAGAGTCCATAACCAATTGGAACGGCAACTAGTAACGCGTACGCCAAACCTGGGTAGGGTAGAATTTTGTAAAAATGTTAAATCTTATTCTGAAGTATTTTAAAGTCAATTACAATCTATACAATGCTGTGGGGGGGGGGTAAGACACCCCTAACACCCCTTAGGTTGTGCATCCTGTTAAGATAAGCCTGTTGTGCCTTAAAATGACTTCTACTGTACCGCCGTAAAATGGATTTCTACTGTGCGGTGAAAGTGGAGTTGCCGTGGTAACGGCTTCACGGTACTCCACAAGGGGGCTCCCTCTGGTAAGAGGGAAAATCCAACATTACAAATTACGTTTGGTCCGGATATTTTCCCTCACTAAATAAATACCCGGAGAATGGCGGGTTATCGGTTACTACATTCATATAAATACCCAGTTCTTTAATAAACAAATGTAATCTATACAGGTAGTCCTTTTCTTACAACTGTTCATTGAGCAATCGTTCGAAGTTATGACAGCGCTGGAAAAAAGTTGACTGGGTCTCGCACTTATGACCACTTATGACTTATGTCTCCGCAGTCATATTATCCCAATTTGCCATGTATTTATGACCGTTTCAGCATTATAGGGGTCTCGTGGTCCTCATTTTTTTTAACCTTCCCGGGGATTTCCAACTATCAAAGTGAATGGTAGAAGCGAGATTTGTTTAATGACCAATGGGAAGCAATGTTGTAAAAATTCAGTCACAGGAAAATTTAATTAACAACCTCTGTGCTTAATGATGGTCTGGTCCCAAATACAAATACAAAAAGAGAGATGGAGAAAGAGAGTGGAAGAAAGAAAGCAAAGGGAGAAAGAGAGATGTAGAGAGAAAGAAAGAGAAAGCAAGAGAAGGAGAGAAAGAGAGAAAGAGAAAGAAAGAGACAGAGAAAGATTGAGAAAAAGAAAGATAGAGAGAGGGGGGAAAAAGAAAGCAAAGGGAGAGAGAAAGAGAGAAAGAGAAAAAGAGAGAGAAAAAGAGAGAGCAAAGAAAGAGAGACAGAGAAAGAGAGACAGAGAAAGACCGAGAAAAAGAGAGATGGAGAAAAAGGGTGAAAGAAAGAAAGCAAAGGGAGAAAGAGTTGTAGAAAGAAAGAGAGAGAGAGAGAAAAAGAGAGAGAGAGAAAGAGAGATGGAGTGTGCGAGAGAAATAGAAAGAAAGAGAGCAAAAGAGAGAGCAGAGAGAGAGAGAGAGATAAATAAAGGGAGAGCAAGAGAGGGAGGAAGAGAGAGGGAGAGAATGAATGAATGAAAGAAAGATGAAATGAGAGAGAGAGAGAGAGAGAGAGAGAGAGAGAACTCGAATAGCCCAGTATAGTTCAGCTTAGGTATTTCCACCTCCGACCTCTTCAATTCCTTTGCCTGCCTCTTACCTTGTAAAGTAGCCACAAGCCCTGTGCTGATGCCCGAAATCACATCATTGAGGAGCCATTCCTTCACCCTATATTTGGGCAGCCATTCCAAGATAGGGAGGAACGTCTTGGTGGCCTGCAAGGCTTTTTTCTTCGAACAGCTGCCGAAGACAAGTTACAGCCAGTTGCCAAAATAACCGAATGAGATGCGCCCTCGGCCCCGCAGCTCTTGGGTCAACCCTTCCCCATCTTGGCCAGCCGGCCCGGCTAGTTACCTGCAGGATTTCCGGACTCGCTCGCGGAGCGTTTTGGGCACCACCAGCTTCTTCTCGTTCTCCTCCTGGAAGCTGGGTTCGTTGTAGATGGGCCGGCTCACCAGGTAACGATCCGGGAGGCCTCCCTCGGCCCTGCCTCTGGCTGCCATGGCCTTTCCCTCGCCTGCTGCAAAGATAGGGAAGGAGACAGCCAGTGCTTCCCAAAGCAGACTCAGAAGACACAGGCAGCCATCCATCCATCCAAGGACAATGTGCACCCCGAATCCAGCCTACGCTTGGGACTTTTGCAGCCCTTGGGCCAGGACAGCTCCTGCCCACGGCCTATGGGGGCCCCCTCTCCTCCTCCTCCTCTGTCTGGCCTGAGGCTCTTTGCCATCCGAGCGAGGGCAAAGGTGCTGACCAGAAGCTGGCGTTCCCAACCAAGCGCTTTGCTTTCTCTTGGAGGGGTTGAGGAAATGTCGGGTTTCCTTAAGAAAGGGGGTGAGATGGAGGGAGAGGGTCCTGAGGGGCAGGAGTCTTGAGGGGGGGGAGAAGGATGCTGAGAGGCAAGAGGGGCTGGAGGGGGGGGGCGAGTCAAGGGGACCTGAAGGTTGAGGGGGTCTGAAAGGAGCTGTGGTGGTGGTGAAGGAGGCTGAGGGGCAAGGAGGGCTGAGGGAGGATGTTAGGCATAGAAGAGCTGAGGGACAGGGGGCTGGGGGAGAGGGAGGCTGAGGGGGGCTGATGTGAAAAAAAGGGGGCCCGTGGGGTTGAAGAGGGTTGAGAAGCAAAACTGCCTGGGGCAAGGGGCCCTGAAGGGCCTTGAGGAGTGATGAGTTCTGGGTGGGCGAGGGGTTCTGAGGAGTGTAGGAGGGCTTTGATGAGCAATCTGGGGAGGTGAGGGGGGCTGAGAGGAAAAAAGAGCTGGAGGGCGAGGGGGCCCTGAGGGATGGGGGGGTTGGGGATGAAGGGGGCTGAGAGGCAAAGGGGCTGGGGCAAGGGGCGCTGAAGGGCCTTGTGGGGTGAGGGGTTCTGAGGGGTATAGGAGGGTTTTGGGATGAGTGGTCTGGGAAGCTGAGGGGGCTGAGAGGAAAAAAGGGCTGGAGGGAGAGGGGACTTCAGGGGCCCTGAGGGGCGAAGGGGGTTGGGGATCAAGGGGGTAAAGGGGCTATGACAAGGGACCCTGAAGGGTCCCAAGAGGGGGATGAGGGGCATAGGAGGACTGAGGGGTGCTGAAAGGCAAAAGGGCGCTGGAGAATGCGGGGCCCTGAGGGGCGAAGTGGGTTGGGGATGAAGGTGGCTGGGGCAAGGGGCCCTGAAGGGCCTTGAGGGGAGAGGAGTTCTGAGGGGTGAGGGGTTCTGAGGGCTATAGGTGGGCTGAGTGGTCTGGGGAGGTGAGGGGGGGCTGAGAGGAAGAAAGAGCTGGAGGGTGAGGGGGCCCTGAGGGATGGAGGGGGTTGGGGATGAAGGGGGCTGACAGGCAAAGGGGCTGGGTCAAGGGGCGCTGAAGGGTGAGGGGTTCTGAGGGGTATAGGAGGGTTTTAGGGTGAGCGATCTGGGAAGCTGAGGGAGGCTGAGAGGAAAAAAGGGCTGGAGAGAGAGGGGACTTCAGGGGCCCTGAGGGGCGAAGGGGGTTGGGGAACAAGGGGGCTGAGAGACAAAGGGGCTATGGCAAGGGGCCCTGAAGAGTCCCGAGCAGGGGGATGAGGGGCATAGGAGGATTGAGGGGTGCTGAGAGGCAAAAGGGGGCTGGAGAATGAGGGGCTCTGAGGGGCGAAGTGGGTTGGGGATGAAGGAGGCTGGGGCAAGGGGCCCTGAAGGGCCTTGAGGGGAGAGGAGTTCTGAGGGGTGAGGGGTTCTGAGGGCTATAGATGGGCTGAGCGGTCTGGGGAGGTGAGGGGGGGCTGAGAGGAAAAAGGAGCTGGAGGGCGAGGGGGCCCTGAGGGATGGAGGGGGTTGGGGATGAAGGGGGCTGACAGGCAAAGGGGCTGGAGCAAGGGGTGCTGAAGGGTGAGGAGTTCTGAGGGGTATAGGAGGGTTTTGGGGTGAGCGGTCTTGGAAGCTGAGGGAGGCTGAGAGGAAAAAAGGGCTGGAGGGAGAGGGGACTTCAGGGGCCCTGAGGGGCGAAGGGAGTTGGGGATGAAAGGGGCTGGGGCAAGGGGCCCTGAAGGGCCTTGAGGGGTGAGGAGTTCTGAGGGGTGAGGGGTTCTGAGGGCTACAGGTGGGCTGAGTGGTCTGGGGAGCTGAGGGGGGCTGAGAGGAAAAACAGTGCTGGAGTGTGTGGGGACTGGGGATGAAGAGGGCTGAGAAACAAAACTGCCCGGGACAAGGGGCGCTGAAGGCCCGTGAGGGGTGAGGGGTTCTGAGGGCTATAGGAGGGCTTTGGGGTGAGCGGTCTTGGAAGCTGAGGGAGGCTGAGAGGAAAAAAGGCCTGCAGGGGGAGGGGACTTCAGGGACCCTGAGGGGCCAAGAGTGTTGGGGCAGCCCCCCCCCAAGAGTCCCGAGATGGAATGAGGGCCATATAGGAAGGCTGAGGGTTGCTAGAGAAGGGGGCTGGAGAATGAGGGGCCATGAGGGGCAAAGGGGGAAGGGGATGAAGGGGGCTGAGAGGCAAAAGGGGGCAGGGGCCCCTGAGGGTTCCTGAGGGGAGGATGGGAGCGCTGAGGGGAGAGGTGGGGGGAGAGCTAGGAGCTGAGGGGGCTGCGTCGCTAAGAGGCAAAACGGGGGGCTAGGAGAGCGAGGGGGGCTGAGGGGCAACCGGGGCAACTGTTTCCCTCTCTGGGCGCGCAAGTGGAGGAGACGCATCCCAGATCCCCCTCACGCCTCACTCCCAGAATTGCGCCACATTACTTTCCCGGACACCCAAGCCCCCTCCCCACCTCTAGTTTGCTCAGCCGCGTCCCTCCCCTCCCCTCCCCTCCCTCCCTCTCAGCCAAGCCCCGGACCCCGCGCCCGAATTGGGGGGTCCCGGCTCTCCCCTCGAGCGCTGTCCGAGGTCTGAAGCGCGCCCGGCTTCTCCTCCTCCTCCTCCTCCTCAGGCGACCCTTCCCCACCCGGGGACCCCTCGGAGTTTCCCCTCGGCGGCTCCTTACCTCGCCCTCCTCCTGCGCCCGGAGTCCCAGCTGTCGGCCAGGCGGGGTGACCCCCGTGGCAGCCGCTTTTATACGGCCATCCCCGCCTCGGATGCTTCGCCTTTATTTACAGGCAAACAGAGCCGCCACCGCCTCCTTCTCGCCCGCCCGGCCCTGAACTTCGCTGCCCGGTTTACGGTGGGCTGGGGGTGGGGGGTGGGGGGGGAACCTGGGGGACCCATAACTGAGAATTGGGGTTCGCCCCTCCCCCTTGGGCAGCAGCCCCCCCTCTTTCCCACCCCTTGGAAAGTTGGCTGAATGACCCTCTTCTCCCCCCCCCCAGGATCCCAAAGTGAGGAAGGGGCTCTTTGCTACTTAAAACTGGGAAAAGTGGGGAGGGGGCACAGCACACGTATCCTTTTTTCCAGTTTTAAGTAGGGTCTTCTCCAAGATCCAAAGAGCCCCCCCCCCTTTCCCTTTTCCACTTTGGGTTCTGAACACTAAGAAATGTGTGTGTGTGTTTGTGTGTGTGTGAAGATTCTCAATCATCCAAGTCACAATTTGCTCTCCCCCCCAAAAAAGGCAATTTGCCCCCTTCCCCTGCCCAGAAAAAGGCAACTCATTTCCCCCCCCCCTTTGAAAATGTTTCCCTTCCCATCCAACCACTGGAGTAACTTCTTAGATGACAAGCAAAAACGATTTTAAAGCGGGCCGGGAGCACCCCAAAATGTCCAATTGCCTTTTGTATTTCTACTGATTAGTTTGTCAAGCATGTGCAAGATAACAGGTATCCGTGTGAACATGGACATGAAGGAGAGAAATGAAGACAAGGAAATGGGGGACATGTCGGCACGCTGGTGCGCTTATGCACGCCCCCCTTTAGTAGACCTCTTAGGAATGGGGTGAGGTCCAGGCTAGGCAGTTTTAAGGTTGAAGCTGTGAAGGTTTGAGGATGTAACCACGGAGGATGTAGAGCATTCCAGGCATTGACCCCTCTGAAGTCTGCTGAAATCGTCTTTTCTGCAATCGAGTTTGGAAAACCTTTGAGGGTAGTGATAAAAAGGCAAAAATAAATGTGTGGCAGGAATACAAATAAAAGAGATAGAGGGAGAGCAATATCTAATTCCAAAGAGCTTGTTTCTGCTTGAAGACTAGATAGAGTTAAATCTTCTTATCTCCCTGTAGGTTATAATATTGACCCCCGTAATATCGATTTCCACCAGAGAAAGTTGCGTTTGAGACAAAGTGTGTGTGTTTGTGTTTGAGAGTGTGTGGCTGTGCGTACATGGATGCCTGCTTGAGAGAGCCTCTCCTGCAGAACGCATTGTTGCCGAAGTCTATTAAAAATGCTATTGAATTTAAATCTGCAAAAATGAACAAGTAAAAAGCGTTGCAGGAGTCAGTGGAAAAGGAAATTTGAATCAATGCTTGAACAACATGTGGAGGAAAGGTTTAAAATTTACGTTAAATTATAACAGAAAACTTCTACAAGATGATGCATCGTGGGGTATTCAACTCCAGACAAGTTGTCAAGCACGCATAAAGCCATTTGAAATGAACGTTGTAAATGTAAAAGAAGGGATTTTAAAAAATCATTTATGGTGGACATGTAAGAAAGCAAAAATATATATATATATTGGTGGATTAGGATTCATACCTTAAATACAGAAAATTCTTAAAGTGAATATGAAAACTGGAGAGTTTTCTGTTGGGTTTAATGGAAAAAGAGGGGGGGGGAATTGAGGAACTTTGATTTTATATATGTTGACAGCAGCCAAGATTATTCTATGCACAGAAATGTAAGGTTACCTCAATCCCCACAATAGTTGCAAAAAATTGATGGACTTAGCAGAGATTGCTCAATTGACAGCTTTGATCAAAGAATTTTTTTTAATTTTTACTTGGAAACCCGCTTCTGGATTTTGTGCTTGAGGTGGAAAAAAACCCGAAACTTTGATTTTGGGTTTTACCAATGAGATAGATTTGTTGTTATAGAAATGGCTAGTTTAAACTATTATGTAAAAGTAAAAAGTTGAGGTTTCATGTTAATGCCTTATTCTACCGCACTGAAGGGAATCGGAAGTCAATGCCTTTTATTATTATTTTTTCCCCCCTTTTCTTTCCCTCACTTTTCTCTTTTTTCCTCATAGAACCTCAAACCTCACTCCTTACTACCGGTAGCACTGGTGATGTTACCTAGATGGGTAATGAAACGTCTGCAAGAAAACAAGCGAGCTCAGAGAGCATCAAGGACCCCTCGTATTAAACAGCATTGGGAGTGAGATGAAATCCTAGACCAGTGATCCAGATCATTGTCCCTCAGCTTTGGTAATTTAAACTGGGTGGACTTCAATTCCCAGAATTCCTCACACCGGCTGGGGAACTCTGGGAGCTGAAGTCCACCTATCTTAACGTTCCCAAGGCTGGGAAACACTAGTTCGGATCTTAAAAGTAGCATTATAACATGAAACTAAGGGATAGACCACAAGAGCAGGAAAGCAGATATAGGTAATCCTCGACTTACGGACACAATTGAGCCCCGAATTTCTGTTGCTGTCAGACATTTGTTAAGTGAGTTTTGTCCCATTTTACCACCTTTCTTGCCGCAGTTGTTAAGTGAATCACTGCAGTTAAGTTAGTTACACGGTTGTTCAGTGAATCTGCCTTCCCCATTGATTTTGCTGGTCAGAAAGTCGCAAAAGAGTGATTGCATGACCCCAGGACACTGCGACAGTCATAAATATGAGTCAGTTGCCAAGCGTTTGAATTTTGATCATGTAACCAGGGGCATGCTGTAATGGTTGTTAAGTGTGAAAAATTGTCATTTTCACACACACCCCGGGCCATTGTAACAGTCACTAAATGAATCATTGTAACTTAAGGACGGACCTGTATTCCAATCTCATACGCTTGCAAAAAGTCTTGAAACAATGCAGGTAGGCGTAGCCAAAACCAAAGTGAAAAAATGTCAGAGTATACAAGAATTAAACCTTTGGCTGCCTCCTAAATCAATGTTACAGCCAAGAGTGTGTCGTTTTCCTGATACTGCAACACTGCATTTCATCCAATTTCCCCTTGTTTGTTTTGAGGCTGTTCTTTCAGTCGTTTTGAACATGAATGGAACGGAAACTGCTAACTAGTTCCTTGAAAGCTTACTACATTCTCAGAAAGCTTTCCTGGGACGTAATTTTACTGTTCTCCATCTTTTATGGAGAGGCTTCCACAATGTTTAATTACTAAAGAATTGAGCACAGGTAAGTCTTTGTGCACGACGGTGAAAACACCTGGACGGGCTACTGTCTGGCTAAACCGAACAAGCCATATAATGGGACTCTTGTTCACTGCCAAAATCCATACAGGTCCTTTGTGTCTCTCGCCTCTTCAAAATAACTATGTAATCCCAAATATTTTAGATGTTTGTAGAGTAACGCGAGACCAACATGAGCAGTTGTTAGTGATCAGAACCAGGGCATTATACCAGAGCTGTTTTACTAAGTGTAGACTGTATGGAAAAGCTACTGCCAATTTATTGTTGTTGTTGTTCCCTTTAGCAATTTTCAATTTATGGGTGATCATTCATGACAATTAATTTGCAATATGTTCATGCTAGTTTATACTTTCCACTGCAAGGACCATTACTATTTTATGATAGACCAACGGACAAGATACATAAGATAGATAGCTGGTAGATAGACTAATGTAGATAGATTATGGATGGATAGATTGTGTGTGTGATGTTGCACCAGAATTTCTCCAAAAGTAGTAGTTTGTGCCTTTTCTGTTTATTTAACCGGGCCTTATACTCTGGAGAGTTGTCCTTCCTATAGGGAGAAATTCCCCTCCAAATAGTATAGTATGAAGCATAGTATCTTCAAAAATAAGCATCCAGAAAAGTGATAAGCTTAGTTAGCATTGTCATGTCAAGAGATGTGTATCTTAACATCTGCTGAAAGAATTTTGCAGATTTCTCCATTTTTGACTACATTTTCCAAAGAGGAGAAATCTTCTGTACTAGATTAATTCAAAGGGCAGAATGGATAATGTTCATAACTTCCATGAAATGCAATTTATCTCATAACATGGAGACAGAAGAATATAACTTTACTTTTCTTATTCAATGTATTGTCCATCCGCAGCTTCTTCTTAGCATCCCTGCTTAATACACAATTTACCACTACAGGATGTGATGCCACAACAAAAAAATCAAAATTATTTTCTTAAAGCTTAAGAGACAAATGAAGTTTTGGAAACTCTAATCGGTTCCTATCACAATGAAGAAGAGATTGGACATCCTGCTACCAATTGTATATTCTCAATTAGCAGAGTATTTTTTCCCCACCCCTTTCAGTCGGTTCCTTTACAGCATGTCATATCAATATTCAGCAACAAACCTATTTACAGTGAGGGTTACCCTAAAATGTAATCTTTAAAAGAGAGCTTTTAAAATGTCTTCACTGTACATTATACAAAAACTTTGTATTTCTTAAAAACTTTGTTTCTGACAGAGTCAAGATCCTCTGAGACAGTGAGATGAAGTGTCTGCAACTACTATAAATTGCACAGATAAGTAGGAATCAATGCTTGGGAGTCTCAAAATACTTCTGCCTATTGGTACTGAAAAAAAGCTCTAAATATTTGTTTTACTTTATAATAAATGATTTCATGTTAAGTCTATTCCAGGCAAATGTACTGTCTTGAACCCTGCATCCAACTAATTTTGTCCAACTCATTTCGAGTGTAATTATGTCCGAGTTACAAGAATTGTTCCTTTATGAAGACCAAACAAAGCTTAAACATTTCTTTATTAAGAAACAAACATTCAAGTAAAATAGTGACACAAATGTGGAAAAGGCAACCCATTCAAATGGGAATAATGAAAGCAGTAAGCTGCCTTCAGCTCTGTATTCAGCAACGTTTCCCTGTGATAGCGGAAGCAAATGGTAAAACAATTTTCATCAATTGCAAATTCTCTTTGTAAAGTTGCTCAGGACGGTTAAGAGATCTTCTCGTGTAGCATCAGAAGAGCCCTTTTAACCTAAAACCTGTTGTATCCTCCGGAGAAACACGTCGGAATCCAATCCAGCGCAAGTACAGTGCAATTAATCACAGAAAAGGCAACTTAGTAAACACTGCTTAATTTCCCTCCCCACAAAAAGTGGAACATGAGATCCTGGCAAATACCTATGCAAACTCTTTAACAAATGTTAAGTGAAAAAATTACAGACTTGAACTAAATTTATAGATCTCCTTCAATATATAAAAATAAAGTACACAATCCTTCTCCGGTATGACATTCACTAGATGTGGTTGGGCAGGAATTCCCCAAATGAGGAAATCAGCTGGTAATTTTAAGAATAGCAGTCTCAAAACATCTGGCTCAGAAAGGCTGCTTTGAACCAATTTCATTATTTCTACCGATTGTCTAATTTCACCCGTATGGTTAGATAACGTCACTATGCTAATTCTTATACTGACCAAATTTGATGACGTTCCTGATCATTTCTAGCAAAGTGGATTTAATTCTTCTTAATTTTATGCTTGAAGTAATGTATAAAGCAATTTCCACATCAGAACAATACTTTGTATCAACCTTTAAAAAAAATATCAGAGTAGCCAGTAAGAATTCTTTAAAATGATTTATATCATCGTTGGATTAAAAAAATAATACCTATTGGCATTCATTGTACCACTTAAGGGTGTAAACGTATTTATAGTTCCTTGCACCCAACGAGATGTAGACGTGGTGTTTGAACAGTAATCCACTGTATGAACTCATCAGTATTTTGTAACCAAACAGAGTTTGCAACAAGGAATCACTGCACTTTTTGGCATGGCTAACGTAGATTTGGCAAAAACATTGCTGCAAAATGAGAAAGGTCTAGGTAATTGTTAAATTTTGATATTTCAGCAATGAATGCAGTAAATCTATTTTTTTTAAAAAAAACCAAAAGCTTTTCCATATATACCTGTAAAGTAAAAACCGAACAAATAAACAATTCAGGTTGCTGTGCACGTCCTTGTTCTTCTTTAAAGAGCTTTCTTACTAGAAGCCCCCGCTTGTTGCTGTGAAGTAAAACAGATGTATGAAAAAAATTAGTATAATTATTATATAGTTGATTTTCATTGCAAAATCACTCGGAATAATCAGAGATGGAGAAAAGCTGCTAAAATACACTGAAAGTAAAACTTGTGCCTCAGAGGTAAAATCTTAGCACATAAATCATAATTCAAATATGACAATTCACTATGGATGAATTTTCCCTATCTCAAAAGGGTTTTAGCTAATTGGTAAGAAGAATTTTTCATGGCTGTATTTCACACTGCACTGAATCCAATATTTCTTTTAACCTGTGTTTTTTTTAGAAAGCAAATTCAGTAGCTCTGAGAATTGTCGCTTTTTCCTTCTCCTCCACATTGCCATGCTAGGAGTACCAAATACTAAAATATTAATGAAGTTAATTGTTTAAAAGAAAATAAGCTTCATTCCAACAAAGTATTTTAAATACATGAAGGAATTCCTCTTATTCTGAAACAGTACTGTATCTTGAATTAAAAATGTATTTATGAATGTTGCCTTGCATAAGACACAAGGTCGTTATCTGGATTTAAAAAATTCTGCTTGAACAAATTAGATGCCTCTGCCTCCTACCTGTAGTCTTTCATGTTCTTTTACAAGGAGCTCATACTCTTTTTTAAGTTCTTCAGAGTGCTTCTTAGCAGCAGCAATTTCATTTCTTGTTATGAAGAGAGCTGTAAGACATAGACATGATATTATTCAGTACATATCACTGCATTTTTATTAATATCTCTGTCCCCTGAAGAATATCATTCCCAAAAATAAAATTATATTTTTAAATTGAGGAAAAAACTGGCAAGGACTTTCAGACAGATGGCAAAAGGTGAACTGAAATTTGAATAATTTAACTGCTCTAAAATAAACAAAGTACATTTCATAAATAATGCATTTTACCTGAAAAGTCAGAGCAATTTGTGAGGGGAGAAAACATTCATTGAAAAATTTCAGGTAATAGGCCTAAGAGTCAGCTTGCAGGCCTCACTGAAACAAAGTTTTAAACTAGCAAAATTGCAAAATGTACCAGACTAATATTTTCAAATGTGCTGACTTGTGCTGAATCTTCTCCTTGATATGGATATATTTAGAGCAGGAAGAGTGAGATGATGGGAAATGAGGAACTGAAAGTAACAAGTGTCTGAGAATTTTAAATGTACACGGGTGTTTGCAGAGAGTGACGGTCAGTGACAGTCAGTAACAAAGAACAAGGAAGTAAGTTGTGACATGCATGCCGAAAACTATAAAAAGAATGTCTTGGGAAGAGTTCAGGCCACTGGCCATAGCTAATCCTTGCTGGATTCAGCTCTGACAGTGGACCTTATTGCAATAAGATGCTAATTTAAATAATGCTATGTTTGCTATTGATGTCCAAAAATTATTCATGAAACAATAAACCTCTGATCTTAAAATAAGATTTATTGACTGGTTGCTTGTGGTTTCCCTTTGTTTTTTATATAGGGAAATTTTTATAACAAATTGCAAATCAATTGGAAAATAGAAGAAGATAGAGGATAGGAAAAATAGCTTCAGATTGAGAGAAAAAAATGGAGAGGAGACAAGAGTATAATTTTTATATATTTATATACACACTTGTCATATTTATTGACTTATTTTAAAATGCATAAACTTTTTGTTTAGCAGACGAGCTGAAGGAGAATATATGATAAACCCAATCTACTGTTGTAGATGACTTTGTTTACATTAACTTGCATCATCATGCAATTATACAAGTGACATAATTACATCAGTCATATAATCAAATGATTAAATAATTACATACATTTATGTAAATGATATAATTTACATGAATTGCCCAGGCTTTGCTTTTAATACATTTGTCTATTATTTGGTTATGGAAGAAAACATCTGTTATATTCAAATTTCTGTTAATAAAGATTCATTACATTACATAAGAGTTTAATATTTGCCACAGGAAGATATTAATTTTACGATGATTTACTATTTAATTTTTTTATGCTAATGAAAATGCCATAGTATTAGATTATTTTTGGCAACTTGATTTTACAGTAACTGAATTACTGTATGCTTTAAGAAGGACAGGCAAAACCCTTTGGTTGTAACTAAAAACAATACTATCTCTAAATATAACCAAGATAACTAGGGATAGTTGCACATCCACGACATTATTATGTTTTGACAAAAATATACTTATGGCAATATGGGTGAGGTCTTCTAAGTAGAAGAATGTCAAAGTTCAGTACATTAAAAAAATCTTTAACTTTGGGCTGTGACTGGTACACATCATGTTTGGAAGTGGGCTAGCATCCTATATAAACTACATGGACGGTAGCCTCAGTTTATGATGGCTTTAATATTGCAATAAACATTTTTTTTAAAAAAAAGTTACTGCCACTCTTCTTTTCAAATACAATTTCTACTACCTTTTCCTCCCCAAGCAAACAGCCACAAGACCAACCAAACCACTGAAATTCAAAGCAATGTGGCCTTTTGTAATTGAGAGATGGATATTTTATCCATGTCCAGTAATACTATTGGAATTTTTTGGGTGTGGCACCCAGTGTGCTGATAACCACAGAGACAAGAACAGCTCCATTATGCGATCATTTTTCAGCTTTGATTTTCAGAAGGTGATATTTTTGTGATGTTCTCCAATTCAATCTCTCATTCCATTCTCTTCTCATATTGCCACATCAATTATCTAGACTTTCTTCTTTTCAACCCCAGTTAAACCTGATGAGTTATGTGTCAAGATTTTTCATCAGTTTGTTTCTGGGACTTGCACAATATAGGTAGTTCTCAACTTATGACCACAATTGAGCCCAAAATTTATGTTGCTAAGTGAGAAATTTGCTAATTGAGTTTTGCCCCATTTTACAACTTTCCTCACTACATGTTGTGAAGTTCTGCAGTTGTTAAATTAGTAACACGGTTGTTAAGTGAATCTGATTTCCCAATTGACTTCGCTTGCCAGAAGTTTGGAAAATGATGATCACATGACCCCAAGACATGCAACAATCATAAATGTGAGTCAGTTCAAGCATCCAAATGTAAATCACATGACCATGGGGCTGCTGCAATGGTCATAAGTGTGAATAGTCACTAAGGGAACTTTTTAAAGTCAAGGACTACCTGTAGTTTAACCTCCTTTTAAACTACTGTTTCAATTATACAATCTAATCTAATCTAATCTAATCTAATCATTTTGTGTTTTAGAGGATTAAATTAATAACACTGTTCAATATTTAGAAAAGTAAAAAAATAAACCTTTTAATTTCCATGCCTGGGCTAAGTTAAAATGTCAAATATGACACCTGTCTAACTAAAAATAGCACTTACAAACTTAAGGCCTTATGCATACTTTTCTTTTAAATTTTCTAAAATTATTTTCAGATTTTGACTATAATTTTTTTTTGTTTCATAATGTTGTACATTAAATTGTTTCATAACTATCTAAACCACCACAGGAAACTGTATAGGAAGAAGTTCATCTCAAGAACAATGTTCTTATCGTGTTTATTTTGTATACAAGCCATGTCTGTTTATAAGAGCTACCAAACATTGTGTAAACTTTACTTTCCCTTCCTCGTTCCAAATCTTATCATCTTTCTATACATACAGAGGTGCGTGATCAAAACTTTGTAAGTTGCACACATACATCTGTGAAAATGAATATAATTAGTACTGGTGCTAAGCAGTTCTAATGCATACATTTGTCAGTAATACTTTGCATGTTTTATGATTAATATTATTCCCATCCTGCATAAGGAGGAAAACTGACAGATATATTCAACATTCAAATTAAAATTGAATTTGAGATATATATTTATTAATATTATATGCCCCCCTTTCCAAAAGTTCAAGATGTTATATACTGCATGTCCCGTTTTAGTTATTTTTCCATAACCTTCCATAACAGAAATTTATTTTTTCAAGCACACAGGTAGCTCTTTGCTATGCAGTTCTAATATATTAGTATTGAAGAGACTTAGATAATGAATAGATATTAGATCTATAGAATTATACTCATAAAACAAACCTATAATCTTTATTATTTACAAGTAGATCATAAAATGCTGAAGGAGAAATATCTCTGTCTAATTCTCAAGAACCTAATTTACAATCAAGAGTGATATCTGGAAAAAAAACAGCTTTTGCTATAGTTAGCTCCACATTCAATGCTCATATTTCAGAGTTAATTCTTTTTACAGGATTCTTGTTTCGTTGGCTGGTGTTTGAAATGCTAATGTTTGGAAAACTCTGCCGGCTTAAGACTGTATTCTATTTGATAGTTATACTGACTTTTGACAATTGTTTTGAGATTTAATTTGAAGACTGATGTTTGCCTACAAAAAAACATCATGTTCTCTGTGTAACCAAAGATTTAATACATTTTAGATGCCTGACCTTCACAAGGTCAAGCAATATTATTCATTTCAGCCAGTAAACACCCAAGAAGTTTCATAAATCTTGCTAGATCCAGAAAGCGCATGCAGAGTCAGGAAAATTCTGTCTATATCGTAGCGCTATTTTATTAAGAAAACTTAGATTGAACAAGGAAGTTAATAAAAGAACTGTGTTATCATACTCTTGGTTTTGATTCTCTTGAAGCAAACACAGATAATTGCTAGGTATCCTATTGATTGCAAAACAGATCATACCAGAATATGGTCATGATCTATACATTCTCTATATTTCTGCAGTTAGTTTTGCAATTTTTTCATAACACAACTGTAACCAGCTGTGCAGTCCTTTATTGAGAAGTAGCTTCTAAAGTTCTCAATAGCTAAGTAAACTGTGTTTTAATATTACATGTTAGGACTTCTATCTGCTTGCCAAAATCTATTTATTGCATATGTATGCCAACTGAATCCCAATGACTCTGGGTGTCTCACAAATAAAAGCATTGGGAAAAAAAAACCCCAGAAAGAATCCTTGAGTTACAATAGAAATTGGGACCAGAAGCTCCATTGCCAAGTGATGCAGTTGTAAATCACAAGGGCATAGCTCAGCAACGGTAACCTCTCCAATCCCACTTGCCATTGTTAACTGAATCTCAGCCATTGTTAGAAGAGGATCTCCTTCCGACTTCCTGCCAATTTCCCACTACCCTGGGGAAGCCAGCAGGAAATCGCAAGTCTGAAGAAGCTTGCAAGAAGGCTGATAATTAGGTTAAGTAGCTGCTGCTAGATGGGTTAGGAGGGAATAGGGGGGCACAGACGGCTGGAGCGATGTGATGTGAGTGAAACAAGGCTTGGGGTGGCTTCTGCTCACTGGGGGAAGGAGCAACGTGATGTGCAGGAGTTGTGCAATTCTCAGGGAGGGTGCATAAGGATGCGCGAGAGTGGCTCAGCAAGTCTCGGGGAGGATGCACAGGAGTGTTTAAGTGGCAGGGGAGTGTGGTGAGGTTCAAGAAAGATGCATAAGGGTCCATAAAGGGGCATGGAAAGGCTTGTGGAGGATATGTGGGTGTGCATGAGAGTGACATGACAAGACTTGGGAAGGATGCTCGAGGATGCACAAGTTGCAGAGAGATGTGAGGCTCAGGGAGATTGGAAGGGAAGTAAGACTGGGCTCAGGGTGGGGTTGTGCGAGTGGCCAGGATGGCAAGGCCTGGGGAGGAGAGGGTGTGTGGGGTTGCACAGGTAGCTGATGTGGTGCAAGTGCAAAGAGGTTGGGTAAGTGGGCATGGGCCAGGGAGACTTATCCTAATGACTTTTGACCTTCCCTGCCGGCATCCCCATTGATTTTCTGGAGAAGCTAGCAGGGAAAGGAGCAAATGGTGATTATAAGATCGTGGTTTTAGGTGTGAGCAAGTTGCCAAGTTCCCAGATTGTAATCATGTGACCGGGTGGATATTGGGACAGCAAGAACTTCAAGGACCAATGTAATCACCATTACTGTCATGACTTCAAATGAATAGCTGTAAATTGAGGACTGCTTCTAAAAGATATCAAGATGACAGAAACAGAACTGGAATGAAAAAAATAAACACGCCTACACAAACCAAAGAGGCTTTACTAACCCACACTAAAGGCCTGTTACAATCCTTCTTTTAGCTATAGCTGTGCATATCCTGGTTAAAATAATAGAAGTAGGTAGCAACCTATTGGCTCCATTGGAGGGAGCAAGTGTATTTTGCATCCTACACGACAGGGAACAAAATGTTTTGCAACTGTGATTCTATGCAAAATATATTTAGCAATTTAAAAAAAAATACCTTCTGAAGTTGCCTTTAATGCTGTTTTTAACTGATCCACTTCTACGGTTAGCTTCTCATTTGTTATCAAACACAAATGTTCACCGGTAGAATGTTTAGCTTCTCTCAATGTCTGCCAAAAGGAGGGGGAAAATGTATCAGTTCTCTGTTTCACATTTTCTATAATCCTGCCCCTATTCACATTTGGTCGGAGAGTGGGAGGAGGCATTTGGTTACCTTGGAGATACCTTTAGATTAAGTAATTAACTTTGCTAACCAAACCGTGACACTGGAGGTAATGCCTTTAGCCAAAGCTGGCACGTTACATAAATGTCTAATTTTGATTTTGATTTCTATGCTAATTTTGAATATCCATCCTTCCGAGGTCAGTAAAATGAGGACCCAGATTGTTGGGGGCAAGACGCTGACTCTGTAAATTACTTAGAGAGGGCTATAAAGCACTGTGAAGCGGTATTTAAGTCTAAGTGCTATTGTTCCAAGTGCTATTATGTCTTGTAACGTCTTCTAAGAAATATAAGAAAAAAAGGCCATGGTAGGGGAGTCTACAAATGAAACTGATATGAAAGAGATGGGCAATTAATACAGGGAAAAACAACCGATGAGCCAGGAAATATACCAGTTGCAATTTTTCGTTTTCTTCTAAGCATTTCCGGGCAGTTTCATTGCTGTTTGCTACTTCTATTTTCAGAATCTTCTCCGTTTCCATCTCTTTTGCCAATAGAGTGATAAGGGAAACAAGACGTCTCAATACACTATGGAGATAAAAATAAATAAATAACTGATTCATCGGCATAGCCAAAGCATCAACTGATATTCATTTTTCTAAGTTTTGTAATAAGCAAAGGAAACATTTCACTTTCTATCATTTCTAAAAATGATTTAAAACTACAAAAACTATATTTTAGAGATTTTTTTTTTAAAAAAAACAGACTTTACTGCTGTGCAGTATCCTGAATTGTTCAAATGCTCCAGAAGTTATTTGTTAAAACTTTAGAGAAACTTCCTGATGAATTACAACACATTTGCCATTAAATTTAGAAGGAAATTTTTGAAATTTTAATACCTTCAATTTTGGCTTAGGTCTGCAAACCAAATTCTGAACAGGTTTGATCCATATGCAGATGTAAATATGGAGTGCAGTACAGATAGGCCTTGACTTACAACCACATTGAGCCCAAAATTTCTGTTGCTAAGCAAGGGAGTTGTTAAATGAATTTGCCACAGTTTATGAACTTTCTTGCCAATTGTTAAGCGAATCCCTGCAAATTATCACTTTAGTAATATGGTTGTTAAGTGAATCTGGCTTCCCCCTTGACTTTGTCTGTCAAAAAGTGGCAAAAAATGGTCACATGACCCTGGGGCACCATAACCGTCATAAATAAATGCCACTTGCCAAGCATCCGAATTTAGATCACATCACCATGGGGAGGCTGCAATGGTCATAAGTGTGAAAAACGGTCACACTTTTTTCAGTGCTGTTGTAACTTTGGTCACTAAATGAACTATTATTAAGTCAAGGATTATCTATATAGATAAAATGGCTGTTGAATTCAAAGGATTCTCAATCCATGAGGATAAAATCCAATATATTAAAAAATGTGAAGGATAAAATCCGCACTCCTTGCCTGTGTCTCCCACTTGCACAGCTCAGAAGCTTTATATTTGACAGGCCAATATATGGAAACCCCTGTAGAATTATTTACTTGAAAGTAGCATGAAGATTTATTTCCTTTCAAGAAATTTAATGGCAAGTCTTCCAAACACAGAGAAACTAAATATAGCATGAGCAGTCTTTCCAATCAATTGTTCTATCACTGCCTTCTGAAACAGAACAGTATTATTCTAAGAAAGAGTATTAGTTTTATCCATGAACATCTGCTGTTCTTTATTTTATTTTATCCAATTCATATATTTGATGTTTTTAGAAAATGTTGACTCATAGCATTCTTATACTTACAGCCAAAGAAAGAGAGAAAATCCTGATATATAAAGATTTCGTTGTGATCTAAAGAGTTTCATCTGAATGTGATCCATTGAGGTGAGGCTTGAATGGGGTTTCTCTTCGTTTAATTGAACAGTTGAGTATTTCCTCACTTCTCTTATTGCATCTGGGAGCATAAATACATACATATATAAATTGCACCTGTTTTCTATTACCTCTTGGTATTTACTAGTTCAATATAGTTCTATACTGCCCATACCCTATTTTAATCATTGGGTCTCTGAAAATAAGATTTATATTAATGCATTAGAATTAATAGCTACTGAAATGAAATATAAAGTACATAAACTTCCTTGGACACTTCAATATTTAGTTAACTTTATACTTATGTACTTCAAATAGATGATTTTTTATAATAAAGGCTATATATATATATATTTGTCCGTCCATCCATCCTTCCAGATTTCCCTGTCCAGTCAGGTACAACTCTAAGGCACAGTGCTAATCTCCATTTCTTGACTGAGACAGCCAGCGTTGTCCGGAGATGTTTTGGTGGTCAGCATGGCTATATGCCAAAGGTGCACAGATTGTTCCCACCAAATAGGTACCTATTCATCTACTTGCATTTGTATGCTTTCAAACCGCTAGATGGGCAGGAGCTGAGGCAAGTAATGGGAGCTCACCCCATTGTGCATGCTCAGGTCTGGAACCTCCTCTCGAAGCTCAGCATCTTTAACTGCTGAGCCATTGCATCCCCGTACACATATGTGTATGTTACCATTCAATGTGTGAAATTTCACATTTTATACAATGCCTAAGAAATCTATAGAATGGCAAAAACGGGACATCAAAGTAAGAAACACTTAATATTCCACACATTTCCTACGCATTCTATTCAATGCCAAAAGACAAACAGGCAGAGTATAAAATATTTCTACTATACTTGTTACAACAAGGAGGCCAACATTGGTATTTTTCAGTTTTTTTCTTCACTAAAGAAAGTCCTGTACTCTATTTTGCATTTCTTCTTTGATTTTCATATATGTTTTTTCAATAAAGGGTTAATTGTAAACCTTTTCAGGATTCTCCTTTCATACTTTGCCTAAATACTGTAGTTCTTGTAATGCTTAGGTATCATATTCAATACCTAGGGAAAATATATAGCATTATTAAAATAACATACCAGACTTTTTGTACATGGCCTAAAAATGTCAGATATTCTATAGATTTACTAGGTATGCTATACAATGCCAGCTTTTCACACATTGCTGGAAAGAGAGAGAGAGAGAGAGAGAGAGAGAGAGAGAGAGAGAGAGAGAGAGAGAGAGAGAGAGAGAAAGAGAGAGAGAGAGAAAGAGAGAGAGAAATGTACCAAACATCGTAACTTAAATAAAAACAATATAATATTTAGCAATAATTTTAAAATGATCCTTAAACAAAAATAAGTTAGCAAAAAAGTTTTGTACAGTCCTCTAAAACAGCTTTTCCCAACCTGATGCTCTCTAAATATTAACCAACAATGCATATTTTAATTGTACTACCCAAAATGCTGATAGTATCTGATCAGACTTGCAATGCAAATTTCTAGCCACCACTACATTGATTGTCTTAAAGAAATCTATCTCCAGAAATTAGTTTTTCTCATAAAAATTCAAAAGTAACTGCTGTACAGTAGAAAGAGTGCCACCTGCTGATTCTTTAAAAAAATACTTCTTGCCATAAATATTTCAATAGATGTTTCATGCCAATCTTATTTATGTTTTACTATCAGATAATGAGAAAACACCACTTGCCTCTTGTTCAACTGATTTTGTAACATATATTGCCTCATCTGCAACAAAATCTATCTTTAGGTAGTAAATACAATCAACACTTTTTGCTTTCACATTCTGTTCATATTAATAGCAACATGCAAAATTGTTTTTCTACTTACCAAGAAATAAAACAATTAATATAACTATAATAGTAAGGAATGTCTTGTTCCAATAGGCTGCGATTCTATTCCATACAGAGATCATAAAAACCTTATTCCATCTATAAAAGAAACATTTTTTAAAAAAATCAATGTATGTACGCTCCATTAGGTAAGAATCTTAAGTATATGCACAAATTTACCCAATTTACTTTTCAAGCACTTGCCAATACAGGTAGTCCTCGACTTATGATCACAATCGAGTCCAAAATTTATGTTGTTAAGTGAGACATTAAGCCAGCTGGGGAAATATTTGGGTTAAATCAGTCCTGTAAAATTTATATTCATTGACTTTCATTGCCAGGAGGTCGCAAAAAGGGATCATGCTCCTAGGACACTGTAACTGTCATAATCAGTTGCCAAGCATTCAAATTTTGTTCACATGACCATGGGGATGCTGCAAAAGTGGTAAGCGTGAAAATGGTCATAAGTCACTTTTTTCATGACATTGTAACTTTAAAACAGTCATTAAATGAACTATTATAAGTCAAGGACTTCCTGTACTGCCTACAATAGCTGTTAAAATGTAGAGAATTTAAGTGAGAACACTTCTGTTTTATAAGGTCATAGCTCCAGTATCAATGGAGTCTCTAAATAACCATAAAATATAGTAACTAGTTTATGCCAAAGCCGACTTTGCAGAGATGTAAGAACTGCAAAGGATAAACTGTTGACAACTTATTTGTTAGGGGAAGTTCTTTCAGAGGAAGATAATCTTAGAAATGGAGAAGTATGCTTGAGTGTATGTCTAATATATGTTAGCCAGAGCAAAATTCGGTTGGATGACCATTAACTCAAAAGGCCAATTCATGCGATCATTTTTCAATTGATTTTGCCCCTAAAATACAGGACATTTGGATATTTCTGTTTATTGCAAATGGAACAAAGATTATGATACCAAATATAAACCATACATTGATTGGCGTCCTGAAATGTATTAAAAATAGATATGAGGGAAACACAAAACTCAAAAGACCATGTTCATTATTCATGTAGGGCCACTACAAGTAGTCCTTGACTTACAACCATAGTTGAACAAATCCAGCTTTGTCATCCCAAAATTTTTTAAAAATAGGAAGGAACTACATGTGCATTATTTGTGTAGGGTCACTACAGGAAGTCCTTGACTTATAAACATTTGCTTTTGACAATTGCAGCATCCCCATAGTTACATGACCAAAACTTAGCTGCTTGGCAACTGACTTGCATTTAACTCTGTTGCTGTGTCTCGGGGTCATTTTGAGACCTTCTGACTAGCAAAGTCAATGGGGAAGCCAGATTCACTTAAGAACCCTGTTTGTTACATGTATCCTCAACTTACAACAGTTCATTTAGTGACCGTTTGAAGCTATAACAGCATTGAAAAAAGTGACATATGACACCACCACCACCACTCCGGTCATGTAATGAAAATTCAGATGTTTGGCAATCATAAATTCATACTTACGCCGAATTGCGGTGTCCCAGGGTCACATGTTCATATTTTCTTTTTTTTTAATTAATTTTTTTTAATTTTTAATTTAAAACAAATACAACATCCTTCTTTACATGCTATAGAAAGTGTATCAGTTGGTTACAAATAGACTTTTGTGCATCTCTTCCACAGTCAACAAACATAATTCATGTTAACTTGAGCATTTTAACTCAAATATTCATACATGTCACCATCATCATATATCCATTTTCATTTGACTATAATTGTTATTAAAAAAATATTAATAATAATTTTTGTTACTTAAACAACACATGCCCACACCAGTGGGAAAATAAAAAATAAAAAAATAAAAATAAAAAAACAAGGCAGGGAAAAAAAAGAAAAGAAAAAAAAACCACAGGTATATATTATAAAAAAAGTATATCAGCTGGTTACAACATGTTTTGGTGCATCTCTTCCATTAATTCATATTAATTCAAATATGTTTAAATAACTGAAGTCAACTAAAAGTGGAGGTATAATGATGTCAATATGGTAAACATTTGAGTTAAGATATTTGACATGTTCATATTTTCCGACCTTCTGAGAAGCAAAGTCAATGGGGGAAGCCAGTTTCACTTAACAAGGCAGTGTTACTAATTGAACAACTGCAGTGATTCACTTAATAACTGTGGCAAGAAAGGTGGCAATACAGGGCAAAATTCGAACAAGTTTCTTGATTAGCAACAGGAATTTGGAGCTCCGTTAAGTCAAGAACTACCTGTACTAACTTAACAACTGCAGTGAATCACTAAACAAGCCGTAAAATGGAGCAAAACTCACTTAACAACTTGTCTCGCTTAGCAATAGAAACTTTGGGCTCTATAGTGGTCATAAGTCAAGGACTACCTGGTGTATAAGAAGCTATATTTCCTGATGGCTTTGTTGAGGCTGAAGGCACCTGTTTGGGCTTGCAAAGAAGCCTTGATGGAGCCATTCCTTGCAGCCCCAGCCACTCCAGCACAACAGACCATGATCAAGCCACCATTTAAAAAAACCCCTGCAAATAGATTGACATCAATGGCTTCTCTCCTTAACCCCTCTGCTCCCCCTCCCCAAAAACAATTTAAGTTTACTCTCAACCAGCCTGTGTCCCTTTGGGGGGGAAAAAAACCTATATGAAGGGTTTGCAGGCTGTCCTCAACGTACAACCGCGACCGAGTCCAAAATTCATGTTGCCAAGTGAGAAACTTGTTGAGTTTCGCCCCGTTTTACGACTTCCCGTGCTAACATTGGCGAAGCGAATCACTTGCCGTTGTTAAATGAGCGACACGGTCGTAAAGCGAATCCAGCTCTCCCCCCATTGACTTTGCTTGCCTGAAGGTCGCAAAAGGGGATCATGATACACACACACACACACACACACATACAGAGGACACTGCAACTGTCACATGTGTGAGTCAGTTCTCAAAAGCATCCCAATGTCACCATAGGGAAGCGGCTGGTCACAAGTCACTTTCTAACTCAGTGTTTCTCAACCTTGGCAACTTGAAGATGTCCGGACTTCAACTCCCAGAATTCCCCAGCCAGCAAATGCTGGCTGGGGAATTCTGGGAGTTGAAGTCCGGACATCTTCAAGTTGCCAAGGTTGAGAAACACTGTTCTAACTGACCGGTCCCTAAACGAACTGTTATAAGTCGAGGAGGCTGGAGGCACCTGCCTGGGCTTGCAAAGAAGCCTTGATGGAGCCATTCCTTGCAGCCCCAGCCACTCCAGCACAACAGACCATGATCCAGCCACCATTTTAAAAGCCCCCCCCCCCGGCAAACAAACCCACATCAACGGCTTCTCTCTTTATTTCCTCCCCCAAACAAACAAAACAAACCCCAATTAAGTCAACCAGCCTGTTTACTTTCAGGGGGGGGGGGGAAGAAACGCTGCACGAGAGGTTTATTTTTTCAGAATAAAAACTACACGAGGGGTTTATTTTCTCCCTAAGTAAAACTGCATGAAGGGTTTATTTACATCCGGGGTGGGGGGGGGGGTTATTTTCTCCCTAAGAAAAACTGCATGATTTCCTCAAAATAAAAGCTGCATGAAGGCTTTATTTCCCCCTAAGAAAAACGGCACGAGGGGTTTTATTTTCTCCCTCAGAAAAACTGCATGATTTTTCCTCAGAATAAAAGCTGCATGAAGGCTTTATTTCCTCCTAAGAAAAACGGCATCAGGGCTTTATTCCCCCCCCCCCCGAATAAAAACACGAGAGCTTTATTTCCCCCTAAGAAAAAAAACTATATGAGGGGTTTATTTTCCCTGAATGGAAAAACTGCACGAGGACTTTATTCGCCCCTAAGAAAAACCGCATGAGGGGTTTGTTTCTTTCCCCCCCGCGCTGAATAAAAATTGTATGAGGGGTTTATTCCCCTCCCTCGAATAAAAACTATGTGAGGACTTTATTTCCTCCCCCTCCCGGAATAAAAACGACGCGAGGCTTTTATTTTCCCTGAAGAAAAACTTCCCGCAGAAGAGAAGGCCCGGCCGGCCGCGATTTACCTCACGGGCGAGACGAGCGGCAGGCAGAGCAGGAGCAACAAGGCGATTTCGCCGTAGAGAAAGGCGGCCACGACGCCCCATTGGTAGGTCATGGCGCCTCTGAAGGGGACCCTCCACCGCCGCTGCTCCTGAGGAAGGAAGCCCCGTTAGCTTGGCGGGGACCGAAGGAAAAAACCCCTCCTCAGGCCGGTATTCGCCGGGTCAACGTTCTCCCCCCACGCGGCCAGACCCGGAGAAGCCACCGGCGCAGCTCGGCGACTTATCCGCGTTTCTCCCGCGCCATCCCGGCCCAAGCGTCACCCGGGGGCGCCTCCTCCGCCGCGCGGCCCAGGCTTTCCTGTCAGGCGGCCCGAGCGAAGTCCTACTCGCCCGAGGCGTCGTTATACCTCCGGCAGGGCGGGAAAACGGCGGCTTCCTTCGCTCCCTCAGGCCGGGAAGCCGCCGCCGCCGCCGTCCAGTCTTCCAGCCGGCTCACCTCAGGCCGGGGAGCGATATATTTTTTTTAACCTCAGGCTTCCCTCCAGTTTCGGTTTGGGCTCAGCGCGCGGGGTGGCTGGGTGGGCGTGTAACGTGTGAATTGGGAAACTCGGGTTGGGAGTAGGTGGGGCGGATGAGGGAAGGGTACGAGCCCCGCAACGTGAATGGTAGGCTTTTTATTTGTACGGCGGCGGCGGGGGAATGCTTGGCCGCAGCTCCCCTTGCAAACTCCGCTTTCACACGTTGCAGTGGGGATCTGAGGGAATCCAGTGGATTACAACCCGGGTGTGTGGGGTATCCGTTTGCAAGGCTGGCTGGCTTGCTTGTTGCAGGCTGAGGAGGTGGCCTTGGGGGCCCTAAATTTACACTTCTGTGGGAAGCCCCCCTCTTCCTAGATAGAAAAATGAAATATTTTGATTATATATGTGTGTGTGTGTGTTTTTATTTGTGCTGATAAATAAATAAAGGGAGACTAGTATAGATCTATTTCAAGCTATTTAGCTCTCATCAGCTAGCCATACCCTTACTGGGATTTGAACCTGGGGTATGGCTAGCTGATGAGAGCTAAATAGCTTGAAATAGATCTATACTAGTCTCCCTTTATTTATTTATCAGCACAAATAAAAAAACACAAATATAACAAAGGCAACAGTAAAAATATTGGGTTTCTGTCGTGATGGACTCTTGTGAAGAGCCCGAAGGACAGATAGTTAGCTTCCTCCCATAATTGGGGCTTACCAGGGGTTGTAAAAAATCTAATATATATATGTGTGTGTGTGTGTTTTATTTGTGCTGATAAATAAATAAAGGGAGACTAGTATAGATCTATTTCAAGCTATTTAGCTCTCATCAGCTAGCCATACCCTTACTGGGATTCGAACCTGTGCTCTATTGCCTCTTAGGCAGATGTTATGCTCAATGGTTAACACATCTGCCTAAGAGGCAATAGAGCACAGGTTCGGTTCCCAGCAAGGGTATGGCTAGCTGATGAGAGCTAAATATCTTGAAATAGATCTATACTAGTCTCCCTTTATTTATTTATCAGCACAAATAAAAAAATTTTTATTTTTATTTTTTTGCCCCTTCTCATGGGATTGTGGGAAGTTATCATCCAGCCCTCTCCCAGAAAAATGAAATATCCTAGGAAATATTGAAAAGGCGGAATATTTCTCTGGATGTGAAAAGAAACCTGTTTCAAAAGACAGAATAGTTGCCTATAGCTTTCTGCCCATCCCCAGCTAATGGGCCATTAAGATGGCCAGGCTAGCCCACTTTACATAATAAAGACTTCTCCACTGCGGCTGCAGGGGGAAGGGATATTACTCAACTGACCACAAGGCAACTGAGAACTCATCACAGCCTAGAGAGTAGCCCCCTGCATGGCACCATGGGAGTCTGACAACCAGTCAGAATACATTTCTTACACAGGAACAGGAAACAGAGAGGTGGGACTGAACAGGGGATAAAAAGCCTAGCAAGCCCCTCCCTCAGCCCTTCTCTTCTCCTCCACCTATATTGAAACATGTGATCACCTTTTCTGTTCAGGACTCAAGCCATGTGGCCCTGTCCAACAATAAACCATCTTTCCAAGCAGCCTCCATGTCTCCAGTGTCTTTTTCCCCACTTGGAGCTGAACCCAGAAGGACATTTCTTTCAACAGCAGAAAGCAGCCCCCAAGTCTTTCTTAGTAGATGCCAGCACTTAAAGGCAGTGGTTCCCAACCTTTTTTTGGCCATGGCCCACCTAAGGATCTTTAAAATCCTGATTATATAATTCTAACTTTACTCAAAAAGCGAACTCTACTCTTGTGGGAGGAAGCCTAAAAGGCCATTTAACTTGTTTTAAACAAGATTCAAAGTGCCCCCTTATAACAGCAGCTAGAATTGTATTTGCACAAAATTGGAAAGCAGGCAAAATCCCATCTGGAAGGGGAGTATAATAAAGAAAATATTAGACTCTGCAGAAATGAACAGGTTGACATTGAGAATAAAGGACTAAGAGGAATCCGTGTACTAACAGGACATGGGAGCGATTTTATGACTGGCTTGAAAAAAATGTAAATAGAAAGAAAAAGGAACAAAACGTGAAATAAATATCTCACGACACATAATTAAATTAGGGGGAGGGAAAATAAGAAAACACCAAAATGTAAATATGCAGGCGCAAAAACGATATGAATTGACAAATGTTAAATAGCAATTATAAGAATGTATATATCTAAGAATTAATTTGAAAGGAAAAATAAAAAAAAACTTTCCAAAAAAAAAAGATTCAAATTGTCCCCATTAAAAATCAAATTGCCCCCCATGTTGGGAACCACTGACTTAAGGAGATAAGGAGGTTATTGTAAGAGGAAGCTGACTATCTAGATGGCCCCATTCACAAGCAAAGCGAATACTCCCAGCAGAAGTCCATTCAAGACAAGCTATTTCAAGACCTCTTATAAGCTTATAAGCGTGCGAGGCGATATTCTGGGGAGGGGGGGGGAGAAAACGGGTTTAAAAGTTTTCAAAACTATAGTGTATATGCATAATTATAGGCAAATGATATGCATATCATTTTGTAAGGGGTGCGAGAATATATCAGAAACATTCTAGCGGTGCGGGGTGTAGAAAAGGTTGGGAACCCCTGCCATACAGCAAAGTTTGATAGCTAACAAAAGCAGAGTAAATAGCATTATAACGAGCAGCCCCTCACTCAAAATCCAGCACAGGATATATAAGCCATCAGCCACACAACCCAACTCAACACCTTCTTTAGAAACACAAAGCCCATATTGCACAAATCCCAAACTTTTTAAAAAAAATCAGAACCGGTATAAGAACCCTTCCTTTCACTCAGCTAGTTGTTTAGCTGACCCATAACTGCACACTGTTTTTGTGTGTGGTTTTGTTTATCAATAAACTTTCTTTCCAATCAGCCTCCATGTTGTTTCCAGCTTTTTTCTCCCAGTTTGGAGTTGAATGGGATGGATTTTCCTTCCAACTCTTTGAAAGCTGGCTAGATCAAGCTAAGCAGCTTCAAACTAGAACTGATGAGGAAAATTGGGATTCCCCCCCCCCAAAAAAAAATGACATTGCTACTTTGGGGGGGGGGGGATCCCCCTGCATTTTTACCAACTATTATAGAATGGTTACATTTCATATATGGACTGTGTCACCTATCAATTTTCAGTGATGTTGAAAAAAATACGGGGTCCTAACACTGTTGTAAGGATTGCATATGTATTATTTATGTATTCATCACAGTTGTTATGCTGAATAAATCTATCCACACTGTTATGGAATATTGTTATTTTTAGGAGTGCGGACAATTGCTGAGTAACATCCCCCAAATCTGTTTTTCTTTATTTGAAACTAGCTGACCAAAATTAAGCTAGGTCAGAGTTGAAAAAACATCTGAGAAGGCAAACTTTGCTATGGAAACATGGACGTCTACACAAAATCACCAGGAGTCAAGTTCAACCTGCTTCTACCTTCAGGAGGCCGACAACAGCTTCATTTTTTTTTTAATGTTTCCCATTTCAATACCTGTTCTTATTTAATAATCCCACTACCTTAATCAAATAGGAAATTCCAGATGGCTTGCATACAAAGGAATAAATAGGGCACTGTCATAATAAACAACAAATGACACATTTTTGTAACCCTCTAGCAAAAGTCAAACATTTACTAATAGTTATTCCAATCATCAACAACTATTTGATTTAAAGGTATTTGTAAAACTATAAGTCTAAGTGCTATTGCTATCCAAAACAAGATTGTTTTAAATTGATTTTATCTGAGGGGTCCTTGGTACTCTGTGAGCTTGCTTGTTTTCTTGCAGACATTTCATTACCCAAACTAGGTAACATCAAAGTCAACTAAAATGTTAATCTTACGGCCAATTTTCATTTCCCCCATACTATAGTTATTTATAGCTTCTCTATAGCTTTCTATCATCCACCCATTTCCCCTGGCCCTTTTATTTAGTAAACGTATAGGTTTTTTCTCTTAGTGGATTGGGATTACATACCCTGGTGTAGTCCAATTGGCAAGGATGAGGACTAGTAGCTTGAAATCTGAGCTGTTGAATGGGAACATGTAGGATGGCAACAACAGCAGCTGAGGTGTTCCCAAACTAGTAATCCTGGATTGGTGCAATTAAAACTAAACTACTTCTGGTGCACCTTTATTAATTATATCTCTCCATCCTTTATTCAACCTGATTTTCCATACACACTAATTGTAATTACTCCACCCAGAAACACATATCAAAAATTTAGGGCCCCTGCCTTAAATTACAAATACAGGTAGTCCTCGCCTTACGACCCCCAATTGAGCCCCAAATTTCTGTTGCTACAGTTAACTGAGTTTTGGCTCATTTTATGACCTTTCTTGCCACAGTTGTTAAGTGAACCATTGCAGTTACTAACATGGTTGTTAAGTGAATCTGGCTTTCCTCGTCAGAAGGTCGCAAAAGGTGAAGTGATGACCCTGGAGAAATTCAGGCCAGTTGCCAAGCATCTGAATTTTGATCATGTGACTATGGAGCAGCTGCAATGGTTGTGTGAAAAACAGTCATAAGTCACTTTTTTTCAGTGCCGTAACTTCAAATGGCACGTAACAAATGGTGGTGACTCTAGGACTACCTGCACAACAGGATTAGTCCAAGATTAAGAGGTGTGGCATGTACATGAAGCAATTTTGAATGGATGTAGGTTGATAAATACAATCTCATCCATGTTTATTTGATAACAAGTCTCATGAACTGACGCCTGACTTTTGCAAGTAGAGATAAAACTGCAGAATAAAGGCTTAGGGTGGTCTTCGAACTGATGTTTCTCCAGAAAACTACTATATTTCTTTAGAAATCTACTATATTCACTTTTTCTGACCCCCTCCTCCGTCCAGTAACGAAAGCTGAGACACGCTTAATGGGAATGTCCTTTAATAGCAAGACCAGACTCTCGGTGGCTGAAAGCCAAGTAAACAAACAGATCAGGGCCTTGGCAGCAAGTCCGACAAACCTTGGCAGCAATTCAGACAAACTCTGGCAGCAATCCAGCCTGCCAAGTTAGTTTCTCTTTAGTCAAAGCGTTGACTTCTGCAAGAAAGGCGTGGCACAAGCAGTCTTTTTTATAGTCTGGAGAGGAGCCTAATGACCATCAGCTGAGCGTAATTACCTCCTGTAATTACGTAATTGTTGCCGAGTAGCTCTTCGACGGCGTGCATCCCGGAACAACTTACTGTTGGTTTCCGGCTCACTCTCCTTTGTCTCTTCCCCACTGATCCAAGGCTCAGGCGCCCCCTGGTGGCCAACCAGTTTCTCTGCGCCCTGCTCGGAGTCGGAACCCTATCCAGGGTCCTCCACATCCTCCAGGGCCGACTCATAGGGCCCCTCGCTGTCGGAGTCTGGTGGAAACTCCAATGGCTCCTGCTGGGCCACAACATTTACTACAGTGTGATTCTCAGTCATCCAGGTCATGGTTGTCACAAAGGTGGTTTTTCAAGAGGCAACTGGACTTTCTTGCTTTTCTTTGCAGGCGTTTCTCTTCTCATCCAAGAAGCTTCTTCAGCTCTCTCACGAACTATAGTCAGAGCCGAAGAAGCTTCTTGGATGAGAAGCGAAACGTCTTCAAATAAAAATCAGCCCAGTTGCCTTTCGAAAAGCACCTTTGGGACTATAGCATGATCAAAGAAATTCAGCAAGCTATGATCATTCAAATATATTCCAAAAGTACACTCCTTCCAAAGAATGATTATTATCTAGAATTATTAACAGGGGAAGTTTTTAATCAGCTCGTAGATATTAATCTCTGCTGAAAGGAATGTAGGATACTGGAAGAGGAGGAGGAGAATTACAGGTATTCCACAACTTACAACCATTTGTAGTTACTACGGCACTGAAAAAAGTGACTTATGACTCACTTTTATGGCCATTGCATCACCCTATGGTCACATGATCAAAATTGGGATGTTGGCAACTGGCTCAGATTTATGACGGTTGCAACGTCCCAGGGTCTTGTGATCACCTTTTGTGACCTTCTAACAAGCAAAGGGAAGCCAGATTCACTTAACAACCAGGATTACTAGCTTAACAACTGCGGTCATTCATTTAACAGCTGTTGCAAGAAAGGTCTTAATATGGGACAAAAGTCACTTAACCACTGTCTTGTTTAGCAACATAAATTTCTGAGCTCAATTGTGGTTGCACGTCAAGGACCACCCGTATATCTGATTGTCATCAGTATCTTTGTATATTATAGCCACATGTATAGCTGCGCTTGGTCCAAACAAACCAACGGTCAACCTCGAAGCTGGTCTGGACGAAACCACCTTGCAGCTTCAGTGCTGCCACACTGGAGCTGAGGGATAGGGGATGAGAGATATCTGGGGCTGTGTAGTCAAAACAAAATACTTTCTCTTGGGAACCAAGGTCATTCGCACACCTGGTCAAAGGAAGGAGGAGTGATTTGACCAGACCACCAGACAGCGCCTTGATTGGACCATGTGACCGATTGTTTGGGGTTGAGGGAAAAACTTTTAATTAGGTGAAAAACCGTGGGACTTTTCAGAGTCTGTTTTCTCCAGATATGCGCCAATATGATATTGCCAATAAAGCTATTCTTTGAGGAACCCACCTGCCTTGGAGTTTTGCTTGATATGGATCTATTACTTGGAACCCCAACATCAACTTGAGATTATGGTTCACAGTTTGCACCTATCAGCCGCCGATGAAGGCTGAATAAACCTATCGATGCTCGCTGCTTTTCTTCACAATTTGCTCATAAGAAAATGCCAACTTCGTATAAATGCACACACTGAAATCCTTGAGTAGAAAAAGCCACCGTAGACGCCCACAACTTAAGATAATAAGCTTGGTCTTCTCATGGTTAAATAGATCTAGGAGGCTACCGAATTCCATAATTATCTCTAAGGTAGTCCAGAACAGCAGACGTACTTGATAAAACGTTAAAAATCTTCTTTTCTTGCTTCGAAGTCACCCTCTCGAGCATGTACATTAAATGATGATGAAAGCAGGTGAAAGGGACACCCTGGTCAAGGGCTATGTCCACCCAATCCTGGACACACTGCAGAGGGGTCTCTTCATATCCTGCAAATAAAGCTGGATTGGCTAAAAGCCCTCTCGCAACCATGACCCCTACAAAAGGAAAACAAATATATTTTCAGAAAACCACAAATACGTATTTAATTTATCCTAAAGCTGGAATGAATATTTTTTTTGGTATCCACTGACAGTGTCCGTGGCTGTACTATTTTCTTGTAGAACAAGAAGTGGTGTTGATGGAAAAAAGATTGGACCAGGTTTTTTATTTTTCCTTTCCCGAGTCTAAATCTTTCTCAACCTTGGCAACTTGAAGATGGCAGACTTCAAATCAGGGGTGAAATCCAGCAGGTTCTAGAGAACCAGCAGTGGAAATTTTGAGTAGTTCGGAGTACCAGCAAATGCCACCTCTGGCTGGCCGCAGAGTGGGGTGGGAATGGAGATTTTGCAGTATCCTTCCCCTGGAGTGGGAAGGGTATGGAGATTTTGCAATATCCTTCCCCTGGAGTGGGGTGGGAATGGAGATTTTGCAATATCCTTCCCCTGGAGTGGGGAGGGAATGGGGATTTTGTAGTATCCTTCCCCTCGAATGGGGTGGGAATGGAGATTTTACAGTATCCTTCCCCTGGTTTGGGGAGGGAATGGAGATTTTGCAGTATCCATCCCCTGGAATGAAGTGGGAATGGAGATTTTGCAGTATCCTTCCCCTGGAATGGGGAAGCAATGGAGATTTTGCAGTATCCTTCCCCTGGAATGGGGAGGCAATGGAGATTTTGCAGTATCCTTCCCCTGGAATGGGGAGGCAATGGAGATTTTGCAGTATCCTTCCCCTGGAATGGGGAGGCAGTGGAGATTTTACAGTATCCTTCCCCTGGAATGGGGAGGCAATGGAGATTTTGCAGTATCCTTCCCCTGGAATGGGGAGGCAATGGAGATTTTGCAGTATCCTTCCCCTGGAATGGGGAGATTTTGCAGTATCCTTCCCCTGGAATGTGGAGGGAATGGAGATTTTGCAGTATCCTTCCCCTGCCACGCCCACCAAGCCGCGCCCACAGAACCAGTAGTAAAAAAAAAAAAAGAATTTCACCACCGCTTCAAATCCTCAAAATGCATATTGCCAACTTTGGACAAGCGGTTGTTGGTGTGGGGCTTGAGAGGTCACAAAATGCGAAGGGGTCGGTGAACATGGATCGCTCACCAATCTCTTGAAGGTGATGCGCATTTGGAAGAGCTGGAGAAGTTGCATGACCT
Organism: Thamnophis elegans; assembly: GCF_009769535.1. NCBI lineage: Eukaryota > Metazoa > Chordata > Lepidosauria > Squamata > Natricidae > Thamnophis > Thamnophis elegans. The sequence continues at coordinate 79,729,226 of NC_045547.1, forward strand.
ACTTAAGGAGCATCATAATCCCTTATTTATTAAAAAGTTTTGAAATGCTGGGAGCTAGAGGAATTGGTTAACAGTAATATTGAAGATACTAGAAGCAGAACGGCAGCCTTCTGAAAAATTCAGATGATTAACAGAGGGAGATAGATTTGATTAAATGAGCTCCTTATATAGCTACTAGCTGATAACCTGGTGTTGCCTGGGTATTTATTTATCCTAATCCTATATTAGACGGGGAACCCCCTGATTTCGGCGACAATTAAATTACTTCCAAATGTTTTCCCTGTACCCCCAGATGCCATACATTTGTCCTCAAAAATAATCAAAGCCTTGATGAAAATGTCTGGACCAAACGTAATTTCTGACGTTTTCCCCCTTACTAGAGGGAACCCTCTTGTGGAGTACTGTGAAGCCATTACCATGGCAACTCCACTGCGCTGTACAGTAGAAGCCATTTTACGGCAGTACGGTAGAAGCCATTTTAAGGCACAACAGTCTGTATCTTAACAGAACACACCCCCTGAGTATTAGAGGTGTCTTACCCCCACAGTATTTGTTTCCAGAGAGTAAGTCATCTGTGTACCAAGTTTGGTTGAAATTGCTCAAGGCGTTCCAGAGTTATACTGGAACACACACACACACACACACACACACACACACACACACACACACACAGAGCATTACTAGAAACAAGCATTGGGGGAGGAAAAAAAAATCAGAAAAATCAAGCTTGTTCTCACCATCAACTCCCGTTCTTTGATGAATGGCCTCCACATCTTTCAGGGATTTCACATCGCCGTTAGCTACTACCGGTACCGAGACAGTGTCTTTAATTGTCTTAATTGCATCGTAGTGCACCGGCTGATGCCTTTCTTCTACGTTTCTCCCATGGACACTGATCCAGGATACGCCAGCTGACTCTGCCTTTTGGCACAGGTCTACAGTTCTCTTTAGATCTCCATGGATCCTTTTGTTCCATGCGGGAGAGGAAAAAAATGGTTTAAGCCAGCAGGTGAAAATATTTTCTTAGCGTGATAATATAGTGAAGAATTAAGAACGGAGAGGGGGAGAGAGGGAGAAATTATAGATGATATATATGTACTGGTAGTTCTATGCCCACTGCCAGGAGTTCGATCCTGACCGACTTAAGGTTGACTCAGCCTTCCATCCTTCCGAGGTGGGTAAAATGAGGACCCAGATTGTTGGGGGCAATACGCTGACTCTGTAAACCACTTAGAGAGGGTTGTAAAAGCACTATGAAGCAGTATATAAGTCTAAGGGCTATTACTATTCCTCCCTCCCTCCCATCCTTCCTTCTGTTCTCCCTCCCTCATTCTCCTTCCTGGTGGCACAAAGGTTAGAATGCAACATTACAGGCTGACTCTGCCCAGTGACAGCAGTTCGATCCTGACTGGCTCAAGGTTGACTCAGCCTTCCATCCTTCTGCGGTTGGTAAAATGAGGACCCAGATTGTTGAGGGGCAATAAGCTGACATTTGTAAACCACTCAGAGAGGGCTGTGAGCACTATGAAGCGGTGTATAAGTGCTACTTACGCTATTGCGGTATTATTCCTGAGTAATACAAATGCCTTGATTTTTCACTAAATCATATGGTTACGAATTAAAGACCGCTTTTTAATGGATAAATTTGCAATATCTTCTTATGTAGCCAATAAATAAAGTACATGTTATTTATTTTTTCTGCTGTCCACCACATCTATAAGGCAATTCACACACATACTGTGTTTTCCCAAAAATAAGACAGAGTATGTTTTCTTTTGACCCCCGAAATAAGCGCTTGGCCTTATTTTCGGGGAGGTCTTATTATTTTTGAGGTGCAGGAGGTGGTGAGTGTGGTCACCTCATGGCTGCTGCTGTGTTGCAATACTTTCAGGGAGAGTTTATTTTTGGGGAGGGCTTATTTTAACACATGCGCTCAAAAGTCCGATTGGGCTTATTATCCAGGGAGGGAAGAGCCGAGATGGCGCAGTGGTTAAATGCAGCACTGCAGGCTACTTCAGCTGACTGCAGTTCTGCAGTTCGGCTGTTCAAATCTCATCGGCTCAGGGTTGACTCAGCCTTCCATCCTTCCGAGGTGGGTAAAATGAGGACCCGGATTGTTGTTGGGGGCGATATGCTGACTCTGTAAACCGCTTAGAGAGGGCTGAAAGCCCTATGAAGCGGTATATAAGTCTAACTGCTACTGCTATTATTTTCAGAGAAACAGGGTATATATATCTATATCTACAAAGGACTTACCGTATCTTAATAGATACTGAAAATGTGGGTTTTTTCACTTGATTTCTTACTGATCTCACCATCTCTTGTATCAGTTGTGGTCTGTTTATTAAGCAAGCACCATAGCCTTCTGCCATGGCCCACCTGGAAGAAAACAATAGAGGACCCCCGTTTAGATACCTATTGTGGCAATGGACCACCAAGACTTAACCCAAGATTTAAATCCTAACATTTCTTCAAGCCTTTAAGATTAAGATTTAAGATTTAGTTTATTTGTATGCCGCCCTTCTCCTTGAGGGACTCAGGGCGGCGAACAACTCAAAAGGGGAAAGGGGATACAAACACAATACACATAATTAAAATACACAAGAGTCATACGGCCATACAAGTCGAGAGGGGAGGGGAACTCATCAACCCCAGGCCTGCCGGCACAGCCAGATTTTGACGGCTTTCCGGAAGGCCTGGAGAGAGGTGAGGGTCCGGATCTCCGCGGGGAGTTCATTCCAAAGGGCCGGAGCTGCTACAGAGAAGGCCCTCCTCCGGGTGGTAGCCAGATGGCATTGGCTGGTAGACGGAACCCGGAGGAGGCCGACCCTGTGCGATCTAACGGGTCTATGGGAGGTAATTGGCAGTGGACCACAGGTTGAGAACCACTGACATACCACGTTACACTAAAAAGACTACTTCATCGGACATTTAAACCAAAAAATATTATAAAGCTCCAATTTCTTTGCAGCTTTATCTATTTTCAAATGCAAAGGAAGCGAATAACAGGGTACGAAAAATCAGTACAACAGCAGTTGCCTTAAGAAACGCTTCTCCATACAGTCAATACGTAGATATGCAATATACACTAGCAATTGATTTCATACAAGAATTTATTTGCATTTGCCTAAGCACCCAAGGATCCTTCTCCTGAATTTTCTGCCCAGGCGTAAACATATTAAGTTAGAGGCATTTTCAAAAGGATCCTTTAAATTAACATGCTATCTGGGGAATTCTGGGAGTTGAAGTTCACACATCTTCAAGTTGCCAAGGTTAAGAAACACCATTTTAGACTCTGGTTAAAGCTATGGAAGAGTGTGTGTGTGTGTGTGTGTGTGTGTGTGTGTGTGTAATATATATGTATATATGTATGTACGTACGTGTATGTATGTATGTATATATATTTATTACTGATATTTATTCATCAGCACAAATACAACACAAATGTAACAAAGGCAACAGTAAAAATATTGGGTTTCTGTCTGGATGGTCTCTTATGACGAGCCGATGGACAGAGAATTGAAGCAGTGAACTTCCTCCCATATTTGGGGTTGTGACTTTAAATATATACCTTTCTCCCTGGCTCAGCTGATAAGGAGAAGAACTCTGTGGCATAATGGTTAACACATCTGCCTAAGATGCAATACAGCACAGGTCCTAATCCCAGTAAGGGTATGGCTAGCTGATGAGAGCTAAATAGCTTGAAATAGATCTATACTAGTCTCCCTTTATTTATTTATCAGCACAAATACAACACACACACACATACACACACACACATATATGTATGTGTGTGTGTGTGTGTGTGTGTATATATATATATGTATGTATGTATGTATGTGTGTGTATATATATATATATATATATATATATGTATGTATGTATGTATATATATATATATATATATATATATATATATATATATATGTATGTATGTATGTATATATATGTATATATATATATATAAAATTTTCAATAAAGATTGTGTTTTATTCAAAATGCTCTCCACTTTAAGAGCTGGGGTGGCACAATGGTTAGAATGGAGTATTGCAGACTAATCCTGCCAACCGCCCGCAGATCGATTAACATCAGCTCAAGGTTGACTTAAATTTCCATCCTTTCGTGGCCGATAAAATGAGGACCCAGATCGCTGGGGGCAAGACGCTGACTCTGTAAACCGCTTAGGGAGGGCTGTGAAACACTATGAAGAGGTATATATGTCTAAGTGCCATTGCTATTATATTCAGTTGTATGTTCTGCTTATTTGAAACTTGTCGGGAGGATTCTCCTTGAAAAATACAGATACAGGGGAAAAAAAGAGAAAGAGAGATAATTGTTTCCATTTTTTAATCTCAGGTTACTTACCTTTGTGGGCAACCGCAGTTTAAATCTACGCCATCTGCAAATGGGCTAACAAGGCCAGCCGCGTCTGCTAAAACCTGTGCTTCTTTAGCAGCAAACTGAACAATCAATGGATGGTCATCTGTAAAAAAAAAAGGAATTGTAATAAATAAAAATAATCTCTGTTATTTAGGAAAGATGCATTCTAGAAACTTCAATGAGAACCAGTTTGGTGTGTTTGCTAGCACTGAATTCCAGCTAGGGAGAACCATGCTGAATGAAGCCAGCGATGATTTTATTCAGTACTAGCCGATAACCTGGCATTGCCCGGGTATTTATTTATAGGGGGGAAATGTTCAGACCAAATGTACTTTCTAATGTTGGATTTTCCCCCTTACCAGAGGGAGCCCCCTTGTGGAGTACTGTGAAGCCATTACCATGGCAACACCACTGCACTGTACAGTAGAAGCCATTTTAAGGCACAACAGGCTGTATCTTAACAGCACACACACACCGAAGGGTGTTAGGGGTGTCTTACCCCCACAGTATTTGTTTCCAGAGAAGTAATTCACCTGTGTACCAAATTTGGTTGAAATTGCTCAAGGCACTCAAAGGTTGTGGTGGAACATACACACACACAGCCAGAGCCATATACATACACACACACACACACACACACAACACAAACAGACATATATACATGCAAATACTACACAAAATGTAACAAAGGCAACAGTAAAATATTGGGCTTTCTGTCTGTCTGGTCTCTTGTGACGAGCCGATGGACAGAGAATGGAAGCAGTTAGCTTCCTCCCATAATTGGGGCATACCAGGGGTTGTGACTTTTATATATATATATATATATATATATATATATATATATATATATATATATATATATATATATATATATATATATATACACACACACATACACACATACACACACACATATATATATATATATATATATATATATATATACACATACACATATATATATATATATATATATGTGTGTGTGTGTGTGTGTGTACACATACATACATACATACATATACATACATACATATACACATACATACATACATACATACAAGAAGAAGAAGAAGAAGGAGAAGAAGGAGAAGAAGGAGAAGGACGAAGAAGATAGAGGGAGAAGAAGAAGAGGATAGAAGAAGAAGATAGAAGAAGATGGATGGAACAAACAAACCAGAATTTAGTGTGAATCCGCAGTCCTATATACTAAGCTTTCTTTAATCTGTTGCCCTCCAGGTATCTTGAATTTGAATTTTTTTTTCATCTACTTTTAGTTGTTCACCTCAGCTGCTTTAAAATTTAATGGATATCTTTGACTAGAAACTCCTTCCAGTCCCAGCTATTTTACAAGGTTCTTGGTATATGGAGATCCGTATTTTGGGGAACTTCTGGAGTTTTAACGCTTTACAAACCTACTAAAAGAAGAAGGCCTTGATCCAAGGATAATTTAACTTGAAGAAGTAGACCGAAGAACAATTTTACACTTGGTGTGCAACAGACTGAAGGTTTACTTCCTAGGACTACAAGCTGTTAAACTGATTCCTCTATCACACCTGGTTGGTTCCTTCCGCCTTTCTTACTGAATAAATCACTCTCGGCTGCATTGTAACAACATGCCAGGCCCAAAACCAAACATATTATTTCATTTCTCTGTGCAATGATTCGATCCTAATCAGCATCTTCCTGAGCTATAAATTAGATTTTGTGTAGTTTCTAAAAGGTATTTTGAGGGCAAATGCCGGAGGATTATAAACAAGGATTTTAAAAGCTCCAGAGGGGTGAGAGAATGTATACACAACCTACCGCACCTTGGTTTGTCGTAAATTCACTGTGCCTGGCTTTCAAAGATCTGACAAAATCAGCCGCAATGATCATTGGCGTGTAGCATAAATCGCAGCCGTATTTCCTGACTAAAGTTCTGAAGGACAATCTACAAATATAAAAGCATTCGAGAGAAGGACATGATTTATTTATCCCTTTCATTAATACCGTTATTTTATTCTGGAAAACACTGCATGCAATTGGGTCATTTTATGCATGTGTTTAGTGAGCCAGTTCGGCCTAGTAGTTAAGGCACAAGGCTGGAACCTGGGAGACGGTGAGTTCTAGTGCCAACCATAGCCATGAAAACCAGCTGGGTGACCTTGGACCAATCACCGGGAGATAGGGAATTCTAGATCTGCCATAGCCATGAAAGCCAGCTGGGTGACTTTGGCCCAATCACCAGGAGACGGGGAATTCTAGTTCTGTCATAATCATGAAAGCCTGGGTGACTTTGGCCCAATCACCAGGAGACGGGGAATTCTAGATCTGCCATAGCCACGAAAGCCAGCTGGGTGATTTTGGCCCAATCACCGGGAGACGGGGAATTCTAGATCTGCCATAGCCATGAAAGCCAGCTGGGTGACTTTGGCCCAATCACCAGGAGACGGGGAATTCTAGATCTGCCATAACCACGAAAGCCAGCTGGGTGACTTTGGCCCAATCACCAGGAGACAGGGAATTCTAGATCTGCCATAGCCACAAAAGCCAGCTGGGTGACTTTGGCCCAATCACCAGGAGACGGGGAATTCTAGATCTGTCATAACCATGAAAGCCTGGGTGACTTTGGCCCAATCACCAGGAGATGGGGAATTCTAGATCTGCCATAGCCATGAAAGCCAGCTGGGTGACTTACTTTGAATACCTCACCATAGGAGCACATATTTTCACGACGGCTCCCGAATGAAACAAATCAACTGGATTTTTTAGTGGAGGCTCTCCCATTTGCCTGGAGGGACCGGAATCATTAGTGTTATCAGGCCACATCTACGAAACAAAATTTTGAAGAAGAGGACGTAAGAACAATTCCCCTAATTTCCATCGCCATCTCCTTGATTATATGCTGAACGCTCACATTCTCGAGTTTGATTCTGATGGCTGCAAACTCAGCTCCCGAGGAGCCATCTGATGAAGAAACTCTAGTTTTTCTGTTATATTTTTCACCAACATATTTGTTTTGTCTTTATTAATCTTCAAACCCACTACTTCTCCATTTTCTTTCCCCTCCCTTTCTTTTTTTCTTTCTTTTTTCTTTCTTTTTTTTTCTTTCTTTCTTTCTTTCTTTTCTTTCTTTCTTTCTTTCTTCTTTCTTCTTTCCTTCCTTTTTCTTTCTGCTTCCTCCCCCTTCTTTCTCTCCCCTTTCTCTTTCTTTCTTTCTTTTTTCTCTCTTTCTCTCTTTCTACCTCCTCCCCTTCTCTCTTTCTCTAGCCCCTTTTCTCTTTCTTTCTTTCTTTCTTTCTTTCTTTCTTTCTTTCTCTCTCTTTCTTTCTGCCCCCTCCCCTTCTTTCTCTCTCCCCTTTCTTTCTTTTTTTCTCTCTCTTTCTACCTCCTCCCCTTCTCTTTTTCTCTCGCCCCCTTCTTTCTTTCTTTCTTTCTTTCTTTCTTTCTTTCCTTCTTTCTTTTCTTTTTCTTTCTGCTCCCTCCCCCTTCTTTCCGTGACCCGACTTAAGCGCGAACGTCATAAGCGCGCCAACAAAACCGCGGCGCTAAAACCGCGATGTCAAAAAAGCGCCGACAACAGCGCGCCAACAACAGCACGCCGACAGAAGCGCGATTTAAGTTAAGGTAAGGTTTAGGGTTAGGTTTAGGGTTAGGTTTAGGGTTACGTTACAGCGCGCTTCTGTCGGCGCGGTTTTGTCGGCGCGCTTCAGGGCTAATTCGTCGCGCGGTTTTGTCGGCGCGGTTTTGTCACCGCGGTTTAGTCAGGCGCGCTTTTGTTGTTCGCGCATTTGTGGTGGAATCCTTCTTTCTCTCTCCCTTTTCTCTTTCTTGTTTTCTTTCTTCTCTCTTTCTCTCTTTATACCTCCTCCCCTCTCTCGCCCCTTTCTTTCTTTCTCTCTCTTTCTTTCTGCCCCTCCCCTTCTTTCTCTTCCCTTTCTTTCTTTTTTCTCTCTCTTTCTCCCTCCTCCCCTTCTCTTTCTCTCGCCCCTTTTCTTTCTTTCTTTCTTTCTTTCTTTCTTTCTTTCGTTCTTTCTTTCTCTCTCTCTCTCTCTTTCTTTCTGCCCCTCCCCTTCTTTCTCTCTTCCCTTTCTCTTTCTTTTTTCTCTCTTTCTCTCTTTCTACCTCCTCTCCTTCTCTTTCTCTCTCCCCTTTTCTTTCTTTCTTTCTTTCCCCTCCCCCTTTCTCTCCCCCCCCCGCTCTTTCTTTTGAAAAAAACAACAACAGCAACAGAGGTAATGAAATCTCCGCGGGCATCTTTTTGCAACCTCAACCTCTGCCTTATCACCAGTGCCGTATTCACACGCGAACAATACCCACGGATGCAAAAGACTGCCTTAAATACTTATTCTCATCCCATCTCCCCCCGCCCCCCCCCCAAAATCTGCCTGCGCGGTAGAGAGAAAAGAGACGCAGCATTTGCCCCAAACTTAAGAGAATGAATAACAAACTACTGTGCAAAGGGATGCGCGACCTTAACTTCTGCTAAAAACCAAAGAAATCTCCCCTTCTCGCCTCCTTTGCAGCTCTTTGCTGAAAACGCGCCCCGTTGGACAGCGCCTGATCCTGAATTCCCGCGCAAGGAAGAGATTCCCAGCTTGCTCTTAATTTTAAAGCTCTACGGGAAGGTCCCGTGGAATTGCTGCTGCTTTGGCCGATCGGGAAAGGCAGATTCACACGAGCTGCCTTGACTTCCGAGTTCCCTCCTTCGCCCAGGATTGCTTCCCTCTCTTCCGGGGTGGGCGTGGCCACGAGGCTTGCCTGGAGGAGTCCTAAAAGTCCGGATTTTTCCCTTTTGAGCTGGAGCCATTCGGAAAGCGTGCAGGGAGTTTTTGCACGGGACTGGCAGGGGGCGGGGGGAATGCAAAGGTTTTTGCAAGCACCTGTAGCACCTGCAAGTTGCCATTTGTAATATTATGCATTTATCCATCCCTCCTTTCTTCCAAGAACGATAGATAGATAGATGATAGATAGATAGATAGATAGATAGATAGATAGATAGATAGATAGATAGATAGATAGATAGATAGATAATAGATATAGATACAGATGAGATCTATAGATGAAATTGATAGATGATAGATAGATAATTATATATATATATAATATATGTATGTATGTATGTAGGTAGGTAGGTAGGTAGATAGATGATAGATAAATAGATAGATAGATAGATAGATAGATAGATATAGATATAGATATAGATTTAGATAGGTATAGATAATGATAGATAATAAATTGATGGATGATAGATATAGATACAGATGAGATCGATAGATGAAATTGATAGATGATAGATAGATAATTATATATATATAGATATAGATATAGATATAGATATAGATATAGATATAGATATAGATTTAGATAAATATAGATAATGATAGATAATACATTGATGGATGATGGATATAGATACAGATCAATAGATGAAATTGATGATGGATAGAGATAGATGATAGATAATACATAGATGGATGATATGTAGATAATACATAGATGAGATTGATAATGAAATAGATGGGATAGATGAAATAGATGATAGATAATAAATTAATGGATGATAGATATAGATACAGATGAGATCGATTGATGAAATTGATAGATGATAGATAATAAATTGATGGACGATATAGATGATACATAGGTGAGCTCGATAGATGAAATAGACAGACAGACAGAGATGGATAGATAGACAATATCTATCTATCTATCTATCTATCTATCTATCTATCTATCTATCTATCTATCTATCTATCTATCTATCTATCTATATCCCCCCTCTCTCTCCATCTCTATCTATTTATCTATCTATCTATCTATCTATCTATCTATCTATCTATCTATCTATCTATCTATCTATCTATATCCCCCCTCTCTCTCCATCTCTATCTATTTATCTATCATCTATCATCTATCTATCTATCTATCTATCTATCTATCTATCTATCTATCTATCTATCTATCTATCTATCTATCTATCTATCTATCTATCTATCTATCTATCTATCTATCTATCTATCTAGCCTCCAATTTTCTTTCTCTCTCTAGATCAATTGTTCCTAACGTCGGACACACAGCCCAGGGGGGGGGCAATTTGATTTTTAATGGGGGCAATTTGAACCTTGTTTTAACCAAGTTAATGGCTTTATAAGCCTCCTCCGCTTGAGTAGGGTTCATTTTGTGAGTAAAGTTAGAATTATAAGTCGCGGGGAGGGGGGGGCTGCTTTCGGCGCGCAAAAAAAATTGCTGGCTGGAGAATTCTGGGAACTGAAGTCCTCCAGGTTCAAAGTTGCCAAGGTTGGAGGAGACCAACTCTTGTCAAGTAACCACTGTCAAGTTCTTCTAGTGCGCAGGCGCAAGATTCTCCGCAAGGAACTCGGAAGCGTAGTATCCTTCAGAAAGCGATTCTGTGGGTCTCTCTCTCTCTTTCTCTGCTCTGCCGTTCCCTCACCCGCGGGCCGTCAACTTCCGGCCACGCCCACCCCTGTCGGCGCGAGCGGCTTCCGGTCCCAGAGTGCCCTAGGCCGAACCATGGACCACAATGGTGAGCGGGGAAGATGCGGGGAGCTCCGTTGAAACCCAGCCGGCCGCGGTCCGTCGGTCCCGGGCCGGCCGGGTTCGACTTCCGAGCGGCGGGTGGCGCGGGGTTTGAGGCGCGCGCTGTGGCGGGGAGGTCTTCGGAGCCGAGTGCGGCCTACCTCGGCCTGGCTTCGGATGGGCCCAAGAGGCCTTTTTCCTTTTGGGAAGCCGGCTCGTCGGGTGATGTCAGTGCTGGGGATCCCCCAACCCCCGTTCCTCGCGGCCTGGCTTCGTTTCGGTTCCTCTTCCCCCCCATGCAGGCTTGGTTGGCCCGAGAGAGGGCTGGGCCATAGACGGTCTTGCTTCCCTTCAGCCTCTTTTTTGACAGGCCGTTTGGCGCCTCCCCCGTTTTCTTGGGTGCTTCTCCCCTTTGGCCACTAGGGGCGGACTACAGCTCCCAGAATCCCCCATGCTGGCTGGGGAGCCAATCAGAATGGAGTTGGAAGGGACCTTGGAGGCCCTCTAGTCCAGCCCCTTGCACAAGCAGGAGATTCTATGCAGTTTGAGACAAGTGGCTGCTCAGCCTCTTAAAAGCCTCCAGTGAAATTCAATCAATCAATCGGAATAGAGTTGGAAGGGACTTTGGAGGTCCTCTAGTCCAACCCCCTGCTCAAGCAGGAGATTCTATACAATTTGAGACAAGTGGCTGTCTAGTCCTTCTTAAAAGCCTCCAGTGAAATTCAATCATCTATCCATCTATCCATCAATCAGAATAAAACTGGAAGGGACTTTGGAGGTCAATCAATCAATCTGTCAATAAATCAATCAATCAGAATGGAGCAAGAAGGGACCTTGAAGGTCTTCTAATCGAGCCCCCTGCTCAAGCAGGAGATTCTATACTACTAGAGACAAATAGCTGTCCAGTCTCTTCTTAAAAATCTCCAGTGAAATTTAATCAATCAATCAGAATGGAGCATGAAGGGGCCTTGGAGGTCTTCTAGTCCAGCCCCTTGCTCAAGCAGAGACTATGTACAATTTGAGACAAGTGGCTTTTCTAGTCTCTTCTTAAAAGTCTCCAGTGAAATTCAAACAATCAGTAGAATAGAGCTGGAAGGGACCTTGGAGGTCTTCTAGTCCAGCCCCCTGCTCAAGCAGGAGATTCTATACTACTAGAGACAAATAGCTGTCCAGTCTCGTCTTAAAAATCTCCAGTGAAATTTAATCAATCAATCAATCAATCAATCAATCAATCAGAATGGAGCTGGAAGGGACCTTGAAGGTCTTCTAATCCAGCCCTTTGCTCAAGCAGATACTATGTACAATTTGAGACAAGTAGCTTTTCTAGTCTCTTCTTAAAAGTCTCCAGTGAAATTCAATCAATCAATCTGAATAGAGCTGGAAGGGACCTTGGAGGTCTTCTAGTCCAGCCCCCTGCTCAAGCAGGAGAGCCTATTCAATTTGAGACAAGTGGCTGTCTTGTCTCTTCTTACAAGCCCCCAGTGAAATTCAATCATCCATTCATCCATCAATCAGAATAAAACTGGAAGGGACTTTGGAGGTCTTCTAGTCCAGCCCCCTGCTCAAGCAGGAGACTCTAGTACTGGAGACAAGTGGCTGTCCAGCTTCTTCTTAAAAATCTCCAGTGAAATTCATTCATTCAATCAACCAAACAATCAGAATACAACCGGAAGGGACTTTGGAGGTCTTCTAGTCCAGCAGTCACCAATGAGTGGTCTGTGGACCACTGGTGGCCCGCGAGAAAATTTTGGTGGTCTGCAGAAAAATTATTTGCATTTTTTGTATTACACTAAACCAGAGGTCTTCAAACTATGGCTCCTAGACCGGATACGTGCAATGAATGTTTGTGTTGCTGTAGAGAGTCTCCCTCTTCTGGGTCTTTTTGTGCGGGTCGGAGGGGGGCAGAAATTCTGACTTGGGGTCTGCTTCAGTGTCCTGGTGAGGGGCTTTGGGCGAAGGCTGGAGGGAAGGACCGCTGGTGGTGAAGAGCCGGAGGGCCTCGTTCCAGTGGGCCTGGAACTGGCTGACCATATCAGCCCACCAAGCCTCCAGGTGCCGGCACCTGGCCTTGCGTTCCCACAGGTCTTCCCTCTGCTTGGAAAGCCTATGCTCGTAGCTTTCAGTGAGGTGCTTCTGCTGAGCCTCCTTCTCGGCCAGATCCAATTTGAACTGAACTGTTTTGCCAACTCTTTCTCATGGTGGCTGCTTAGCTCCAGCAACTGCTTTCGGTTGGGGCCCTAAGGAGCCCGGGCAGGAAGGCGAGGAGTGGCTGGGAGTGGAGGGGTAAGTAGAGGCTGGCGATGCGCCCCTTGACATGAATGATATTGAGTTGGCCACGCCCACCCAGCCCATCATTAGGCAGATCATATTAGTGGTCAGCAGGATTTAAAATTATGAATTTAGAGGTTCCTGAGGTCTGAAAGGTGGGGGACCCCTGCTCTAGTCCAACCCCTCCTCCCCTCCCTCGAACAGAATTTGAGACAAGTCCAGTCTCTTCTTAAAAGCCTCCCTTGAAATTCAATCAATCAATCAATCAATCAATCAGTCAATCAATCAGAATAGAGCTGCTGGAAGGGACTTTGTCGGAGACCCTATATCATTCCAATGATTGTCCAATCTCTTCTTTAAAACTTCCAGTGTTGGAGCATTCACAACCTCCTGTGGCAAGATGTTCCCCTGGTTAATTGTTCTCACAGTCAGGGAATTTCTCCTTAGTTCTAGGTTGCTTCTCTCCTTGGTTAGTTTCCATCCATTGTTTCTTGTCTTGGCTTCAGGCTTTGGAGAGACAGGGTGACCCCCTCCCCTCTTCTTTGTGGCAGCCCCTCGAATATTAGAACACTCCCATCGTATCAACCGAGTCCTCCGTTTCATGAAGCTTGACATGCCCAATTCCTGCAACCGTTCTTCATATGTTTTACTCTCTGAGGTCCCTGCTTCTAAAAATTGCCAAGGTTGAGAAACACCAATACGTAGTCCTCGACCTAAGATCACGACACTGTCCAAAATTTCCGTTGCTAAGTGAGACTGAAGTGCGTTGTGCCCCATTTTGTGACCTTTTTGCTACAGTGCTTAGGCAAATCGCTCTAGTTGTTCAGTGAATCGTGGGGTCGGGAACTGAATCTGGCTTCCCCCATTGACTTTGGTTATTGGAAGCCAGCTGGGAAAGTTACAAACAGACATCCCATGGCCCCTGGGCGGGTGCCACCGTCATAAATACATGCCAGTTGCCGAGGGTCCGAATTTTGATCACATGACTGGGTTTGTGTGGATGCTGCTGTGAAGTGTGAAAATCGGTCACTAGCCGCTCTTTTCAGTGCCGGTGTAACTTCGAATGGTCATTAAATGAATTGTTGTAAGTCAAGGACTGCCTGTACTTGGAAGAGATTCACCTGCTCCGCAGAGCTACCCCTTATGGGGAAAGTTGGAAGGAAAGGCTCTCTCTGATTGGCTTGCTTTCTTGCTCCCTTAGTCTCGATTCTAGAGTCTCACAATCTGCTCCTCCGTGTCAAAAGACCCACCCTTCTTTCTGTTTTCTCCAACATGCTCCTATCATGCCTATCATGCCTATGGCATGTGTGCCACAGGTGGCACGCAGAGCCTTCTGCGGGCACGCAAGCCATCGCTCCATCTCAGCTCCACCGCGCATGCCGGCCAGCTGGTTTTGGGGTCTCTGCCACACATGCATAGGGCGCGTGCGAGGAGTCATGCACTCATGCGCAGGGAAGGGGCGCGGAGGGTCATGTGCGCATGGGTGGGGAGTGGATGGGGCGGGCGGTGGGACGCGCATGCATTGCATTATCACTGCATTTTGGCACGCAATGACAAAAAGCTTAGCCATCACTGTCCTATCAGATGAGTTTGATCCACGGTTTCCATAAATCCCAGCCAAAGTGGCCATAATACCACTTGAAACACCTCCAGTGGGCATCATGCTGCATGCTGTGACAGTCTTCAGGTAGGATATTAGTGTTGCCTACAAAACTCGGGCAACGAAGACCTAATGCTCAGAATTTGGGAGAGGAAACAATTGTTACTTTTCCATAGAGGGCTTTTTTTTGCCTACAAATGCAAAGCTAAAAAAAAAGTATTTATTTAGAGAGGATGAATAGAAAGTGCAGAAACAAATGGCACCTTTGGCATCTGCGACAGCTCAGAACAGCAACAGATCAATAAGGCGTTGGTTACACGTGAGGTTTGAACAATAGTAAACATTGATTCTAGATAACTTCCAGGAGTGGCAAATTTGTGGGTTGATCTTGCTGTCTTTCCCAGCGGGGGTTTGTATCTTGCAAGTGTGTTCAAGGACAGTTCAGAATGCGCTTTCTGTCATTTAATTGCCAGACAAACAAGTTCTCACATACCAAAAGCCATGGCCTTGACTCAGAAGAAAAGAACATGCTTTCCTAAAGTTAAAAAAGACAGCTGTGCTAACATCATCTCTTTAAAATGTTAATAACGAAGCCTAGAATTTCAGGTAACCCCTAGACAAGACAGGTTGGCAAATGACTGCGAGAGAGAGAAATCTTTCATTGCTAAACTTTATTTGGAAGGCTTATGAAGAACTTAAGAAAACTCGCTTCCTAGAGCTGCTTTTAATTGAATTGAATTGAATTGAATTGAATTTATTATATTTCTATGCCGCCCTTTTCCCCGAAGGGGACTCAGGGCAAACACCCACCCACCCACCCCCATTTAAACACTATGTTAGAATTTTAATACTGTTTAGTTTGGAGTCTTCTGGTTTGGTTTTATCGTAATATTGTTTTGTTTGAAGTTGATGTGAGTTTAGTTTGAAGTTGATGTGAGTTTAGTATTTCTTTGCTTTCCAGTAATAGTTAATAACGAGTTTTAATAGTTTCCAGTGGGATAGGCCTGTTAATCTGTTTCATCAACACCAGTCAAGAATCTGATACCTTAAAAATTAAAGCTTTATATAATTTGGTGCGAGGGCCAAAGAATGGAGGCCTTTGAACTCTGGTGCTGGAGAAGACTCTTGCGAGTCCTTTGGACTGCGAGTCCCTTGGACTGCAAGGCCATCCAAACGGTCAGTCCTAGAGGAGACTGCTCTTTAGAAGGCCAGATCCTGAAGATGGAACTCAAATATTTTGGTCACCTAATGAGAAGGAAGAAGGACTCATTGGAGAAGAGCCTCATGCTGGGAACGATGGAGGGCAAAAGAAGAAGAAGGTGACGGCAGAGAAGGAGGTGGCTGGATGGAGTCACCAAAGCAGTCTAGCTTAAATGGACTCCAGGTGATGGTAGAGGACAGGAAGGCCTGGAGGAACGGCGATGGGTCGGACATGACTTCGCAATTAACAACAACATACAGTAATATTTTTTTAGTGGGGGGGATTGATAGTGCTATTAGGCTAGTCATTTCCCATTTGCTGCTGCTTTTACTGTTAAAAAAAAAAACTATACTCAGAGAATTTCTTTTGGCCTATTCATAATATTAAAAAATAAAATAAAGCTTTCCCCCCAATTTCCATGGCTAAATGTGAGGAGTGAATGATATAAGTGCTATCAACTGTCATTCAAATGGCGGTTAGGTGCTTCATTGTGAGCATTCCACGCCACTGAACACAGGAGCATCAAATGTCCGTAGCATCTTTTTTTTTTTCCAGTGAGGGTTGACTTCAAACTTCTTTCAAAAAAAACTCCATGAATTGCTAGTGAAACAGCCCACAGGTGCATTGTTGCACACAGCACAACCCAGAGGTCATCTGACTATTGTAAATACGCATTTGACAAGTTGGCTTTGAAATTGAGAATATTGGAAGCCATTTGAAACAGGACATGATCGGGTATAAATATTCTGTCGGTGAGTTTTTTTTTAATTTGCTACCGGGTTCAGAGAGCTTAAATTATCTGGTATGCTCTTCATGATGGAAAGTCGTTTTTGGCAGTTTTAAGATCATTCGAATAAGCACTGAGAACTTTTGCCTGTTGATTTGTTGCATTTCATGTTCTAGCTACATGACATTTACATATCCACTGATTAAAATTCCCTCCTATCTTACTTTAATCAGGAAGAAGTGTATATCTTATTAGAAGCTGATGCATTGAAGTATATGATAAATAGTATTTCTTTATCTAGTCACTTTTATAAGCTTATTTGCAACAGTAGGGATTCCTGCTCTGCTGCTGTTATTGATGGACTGCTTCAAGAATATAATATATATTTAAGCATGTTAGGAATTTGAGGGTCCTCTGGGGTGAGAATCCCTTATGATTGGACAGCGCATGTCATGAATTAAATTCTCAGTTGCTTTGATTCACGGCATATATTTCCCCATATATAGTACTAGTGTTAAGTTTTAGGGCTGTGATGGAGAACCTATGGCACGCATGCCAGAGGTGGCACATATAGCGCCCTCTCTGATAGCACAAGAGCTGTTGCCCCAGTTCAGCTCCGATGTGCATGCGCGCATGCCTCCCGCCGGTCAGCTGGCCTTCAGATCTCTCAGGGGTGCGTGGGAGGGTTTGGATGCATGCACGGGGTGTGCGTGCAGGTGGAGCATGCACTCTTGCGCAAGGGGCCTATGTGCATTCACGGGGATGGGGGCAGGGGCAGGGACTCATGCGTGGGGGATGGGGCGCATGCGTGGGTGTTGTGTGCACATGCATTGGGGGTACATGCGAGGGGTTGTGCATGCATGGGGGCAGGGGCGGGAGTTGTGCGCATGGGGGTGGGAATCGTGCGCATGGGGGGTGTGCATTGCGTTTTGGGGGTGCATGCTTTGGGCACTCGGTCCAGAAAAGGTTAGCCATCATTGTTTTAGGGCTTAACTTCCTTTTGGAGTTTGGGCTGTATTTATGCCAAAATAGACTTTTATTAATAGATAAGTTTCTTATTATACATCTTGAACAGGAATAACTTTTAGACTTGCTTAAAAAGCACCCTCGCATTTTCTCTCTTTTTTTTGCCAGCGAAGCAACAGATCTGCTTCTGAATGGCTCTGGAAAGTAAAGGACAGTTTGTTCGCCTGGCTGTGTATTTTATGCGGAAAAGCAGGATAATTGTTAGTTTGTGGGTTGTATTTTGTGTAGGAATCAATAGCAGGTGGAAAAAGTGCTTGAGTGCAAATGGAATAATGAAACAATGACTTCTGTACAGTATTCAGATAACTTACAGTCTAAAATTGTGCAGTGTGTTTGCCAACTAGGAGAGATGGCGAACAGGAGAAAGCGACTGGAACAGCTGAGCACGAATCAGAGCAAGTGAGGTTTTAAGTTCAGGTAGTCCAAGTGACGTTATAAGTTCAGGTAGTCCTCGGCTTACGACCGTGATTCAGCCCAAACCTTTTTGTTCAGTGAGCTTTGCCTCATTTTATACGACATTTCTTGCTGTGTGTTAAGTGAATCGCCGCAGTTGATATGTTAGTAACATGGTTGTTAAGTGAATCTGGCTTCCCCCTTGACTTTGCTGGTCAGAAGGTCACCAAAAGGGATCAGATCACCGCGACCGTCATAACTATGAGTCAGTTGCCTAGCATCCAAATGTGGATCATGTGACCCTGTTGATCATGTGACCATGGGGAAGTGTGGAAAAATGGTCCTACACATCCTCCTGTTTCTACAATTAAAGGACAGCGTCCAAAAAGTGCTGTATTTTTGGGAGTATAAGACACACCTTTCCTCCCCCCAAAAGGGCATGGAAATGTTGGTGCGTCTTATACACCGAATACAGCCAATTTTTGGCCTCCCAAAGCCACGCCCCCGCATCCCATTTGTGTGAAAAATGGGCCGTTTTGTGCAAAAACGGGTGCTTTTGCCTCCCCCCACCCCCAGAAGCACTCTGCAGGCTTCAGCAGGGCTGGGGGGAAGGCAAAAACGCCCCCATTTTTCACCAATTCCATTTTTTCCCCAAAAACCATTTTTTTTTGGGTGAAAAATGGGGGCGTTTTTGCCTTCCCCCAGCCCTGCTGAAGCCTGCAGAGTGTTCCCGAGTGCCAGGGAGGACGAAACCCTTTTTTTTCTTACTTACCTCTTCGAAATCTTGGTGCGTCTTATACACTGGTGCGTCTTATAGTCCGAAAAATACGCTGCGATTAGGTTGTAAAACATTCGATAGACTTGTGAAGAGGTTCCAGTTACTATATCGGACCTGGGGAATTGGAAACTTGCAAATTGTGTTCAGGGGTGCTATACACTTACTTTCCCTACCGACTCGCAAATGTGAGCGTGCGTGTCGTACCCCGTCGACGCCCATGCACGGCCGTCCGCGCATGCGCTTGGCCCGTGCTTGCGGCTTGCACGCATGCATGCGGCTGGAAAAACGTGCCTAAATAGGACGGCATAGAGCCGGGGCGGGTGGACGGGCTCACCCGCGATTTCCACTACCAGTTTGGATGAACCGGTCCGAACTGGCTGAACCCCACTTTGGATTGTGTTCTGTGTGCCATTCATTTCTTTCGTTTGTTTTGTGCAGACAATGACTTGCAAGGGACAAACAGTGCGGGGACCTTGGGCGGTCTCGACGTGCGTCGGCGCATTCCGATCAAGCTGATCTCCAAACAGGCCATCAAAGCCAAGCCGACCCCACCTCGCCCCACAAGAAATATGAACAGGGGCCCTTCCAAGGCTGGCGAAGAAGGTAAAACCTATTCGGGCAACGTTGCGAGAGGAGGGGTGGGGAAATTGGCTTTTTCGGCCGTCCCCTCGCGGTTTTTCCGAAGAGACAGATAGACTTTTCCGCTAAAGATGAATACAAAGAGCAGAATCCTCTGTCTCTCTGGGTGTATACAGGCAGTCCTCAACCTACGACCAGCAGTGAGCCCAAAATCTATGTTGCTCCGTTGAGAAAAGTTGTTATGTGAGTTTCAGCCCCATTTTACGACTTTCCTTGCCACGTTTGTTAAGTGAATCACTGCAGTTGTTAAGTGAACCTGGCTTCCTTCGCTTGTCGGGGGATCGCGTGGCCACACAGACACTGCAACCGTCATAAATGTGAATCAGTTGTCAAGCATCCGAACGGAAGTCACGTGGCCATGGGGTTCTGCAATGGTCATAAGTGTGAAAAAGTCCATTTTTCAGTGCTGCTGTAACTTCCAACAGTCACTTAAGCAAACCGTTGTAAGTCGAGGACTACCTGTATATGTTATGTGATGCCTTTATAACAGAATGGTCTTTTAGATTACATCTCTTCTTGTCATTAAAAAGCCCTGCTAAAACAGGCAAGCTCACCTCAGTTTAGGTAATTCTCCTGCTTTAGTTAGCATTCACATAGGTACAAGCAGTCTTATGTTTAGTGACTGACTTGTTTAGTGACCGTTCACAGCCAAGACTGGTGATGAAAGAAATATCTTTGCAACCAGCTCTCACATGTACAATCTTGGCAGGTTTGTTAAGCAAAGGAAAAGCAGAGGTTTAGATCATAACCCCAATTGGTGGTTTCACTTAGCAACCACTTCACTGCCAGTCTTAATTGTAGTTGCTAAACGAGGACTGCCCGCACTTACATACCATCTTTCAAATATTGTTGACATTTTACTTCTATTGATGATGACAGTACCCATTTTATAGGGCGTGTCCAATTTTTCAACTTTCAATTTTGCAAACGTTAGGAGTGTTCGAAAGTTACGACAATTCCTTAAAGATTGTAAAGATATTTTGGTTACTTTAATATAATGTAGATATGCTTGTAGGTAACTTACATAACTATCATACCTTTTAAATATTTCATTTGTTTCATTTAGCATGTGTTTTTTTTTCAGTATGGAGAGAACACTTCAGTTGCTTTGGTCTATTTTTCCCGAATTAGCTGTGCAACTCCTACAGTTAGATTGTGAAATTCGAATTAATGTTTAGATTAGAATTTTACCTATTAGGGTGAGAGCTAATGCCAACATTTTTTGTTTGGATTTTCTTTTCCATAAGAGTTTGACTACAGTGAAGAAGAACGATATGAGTGCAAAGGAGCGGATGTGTTTTGTAACCAGCGAAGATTCCCTGGACACCTCTTCTGGGATTTCAAGGTATGGGAATTGACTCAAGGTTAAATACATGTTAGCTTGCTTACAACAATCCAGATTGTTTTCAACAGGAGTTCACTACATTTAAAAAAAAACAGTGGGAGTTGTATGTTAATAAACGGACAGTAGTGATATAACAAAACAATATTGAAAATTTTAATCGGTGGCATTTAGCCCCCACGAGATTGGCAAACATGATTGCACTTGTATACTGTTGCCTTTTTAATTCTAGTATAAAAATAAGAAGCTGAATATATTGATAGATAGTAGAAATACACCGAAGGGAGGAGCAGAGGGAAAGAAGAAAGAGGGGTAGAGAGGGTGGGAGAGAGGATCGGAAGGAGGGTGAGGTGGAAGGGAGGGAGTGTATTGGGAGAAAGGAGTGATAGAGGGGGAGGGGAAGTAGGAGAGGGGAAAGTTGGAGGGGAGAAAGGAAAGTTGGAGGGGGGTGAAAGAAAGGGTGTATGGAGGGTTGAAGTGGTATATTGGGTTTGTATTTTGGGGGGTATTGTTGACAAGAGGGAGGGCTGTGTTTATTGCTCAATGTTATATGGCCCCGGTCATGCACAGTATATATGTGACTGTATGAAATGAAAATGAAAATGAAAATAAAACATATTTGGGAAGAGATTGGCAAAAATGTATCCGAATTTAAATCCAAATTGTTGGAAGTGTAAACAGGGCAGGATACCTTCTTTCATGCATGTTAGGTAAACTCCCCGTTGGGAGAGCGAGTACGTTCAGTGAAGCATTGTGAGAGTTGTGTTGGAGAACACACAAACCAGCATGCAGAGACACTGCAGTTTAAATAGGCTTTTACTTTCGTGGAAATAGAGGTATCAGAGTCCATCAAACAATCCAAGTCATACACGGATAAGACAGTCAGTCATCAACGTCTTTCAGTTAAGGGATAATCCAAATAACATAGTCCAGTATCATATAATCAGTTCAGTACTCAAAGTTTGCTAGCAGTTGCAAAACTTACAATAGCTCTCGGCACTTTCTAACAGCCAGCTTCCAAAACACTCAGATCAGATCAGCCCAGCATCTTACAAACAGAGAGCTAACAGTCATTCTGGCTCCCTCTTATGGCCGATTGAGGAAAACAGCAGCCAATCACATTTTACAGTATGATTTAAAGAAACAGGTATAACATTGTTACATGATTTTTTTATTGCCAACCCTACCATTAGACTGTATTCCTAACAGCGGTTATGCCCGACAGCTAAAAAATATTGGGCCGAAATACAAAAATGGTTACAGGAAATTACAAATCACCCAAATAGAGTTCAAAGCAGAATTGTTCTTTGTGGTGATTATTAAGGGAAAGTATACGAAAGAGGTAAAATATTTAATCTTGCATATAATTACAGCGGCGAGAATACTTGGGAAAGCGATACCATGTTTGATAATCTTCATATTTTTCATTGCGCAGAGATGGATAAACTCACATTGGAGTTAAGGGACAAGGAAGACTCAGAATATTATACAGTTTGGGAAAACTGGTATCAATGGATAAATAATAGGAACATGAAATGTACAGCTTAGAAACAGGTGTATCGATACAGGAATAATTAGGAATGTGTAAAAATGTATTTGAATAACAAATGATTATGTTAGTACTGTCAAAAAGGATTGTAACTTATAGAAAACTATTTTAAAGGCATTTGTATTTTAAAGTTTTTTATTTTCAATAAAGGTTTAAAAATTAAAAAAATTTTTTAAGAACATCTACCCTGTTTCCATGAAAATAAGACCTCCCCAGATAATAAGCCCAATCGGGGTTTTGAGCGCATGCGCTAAAATAAGCTCTCCCCCCAAAATAAGCCCTCCCTGAAAATATTGCAACACAGCAGCAGCCATAAGGTGACCACACTCACCACCTCCTGCACCTCAAAAATAATAAGACCTCCCCAAAAATAAGGCCAAGCGCTTATTTTGGGGGCGGGGTCAAAAGAAAATAAGACCCTGTCTTATTTTCGTGGAAACACAGTAGTTATAGAAATGGCTACTATGCATTACTATGTAAAAGTAAAAAGTTGAGCCTGAAATGTTATTTTATTTTTCTGCGCTGAAAAGATTTGGAAGTCCACGTTCTTCTTTTTTCCCCAAAGGTGATTTTTCAAGAGACAACTGGACTTCCTGGTTTTTCTTTGAAGACATTTCGCTTGTCATTCAAGAAGCTTCTTCAGAGCTGGATGAGAAGGGAAATATCTTCAAAGAAACCCAGAAAATCCAGTTGCCTCTTGAAAAACCACTTTTGGGACTGGATGATTGAGAATCTCCATAGATACTTCTCTTTTTCTTTCCCCTTTTACCCTCCCCTTTTTTCCTCTTCCCCTTCGCCTCCCTTACTATTCCATTACTTTCATTTTTCTTCCTCTTTTATATTTCGAAAAACCTAATAAAATGTGCAAAAGCTGAACGTTTTAACAAAATTGTTAAAGATGCATTCAGCAAGCACAGTGTGATGGTCAGCTAATGAAAATAAAATATTTGTATTTTGATAGATAAATTTACTCGGAGAGAAGGATGACACCCCGGTCCATTTCTGTGACAAATGTGGGTTACCCATTAAAATGTATGGACGCATGGTAAGTCAAAGGATTTGATGCCTTCCATCATAGCCCTGATATGTATGGTAGAACGCTGTCTTTGCATTCTGAAAAATGGCACCACATTCTTTCTGTGTGTCAAAGCCCTGTTGAACAGGAAGTTGTGCGAGATGAATGTCGACACACACACAAACTGCTTTGCGTTTGTTTTAAATAATGGAGTGGGCAACCTGAAGTCTATGGCTTTTCCCTTCTTTTGGTAGTCTTTGCGGTTCTCACCAGTGTTCTGACCGAGGCTTCCCAAGAGCATGAAGCAAACTCCTAGTCCTGACAAAACCCCCTTTTATTAATTGACTGTGAATTCTGCTCGTTCACATCCAACAAAGTCTTTCAAGGGAGGATTTACAGTCACATACCTTATCTGGCTTATCTGACAGCTGACAGGCTGATATCTGCAAAACTTGGCAAGGAGTCTCGGAAAGTCACGGACCAATTAAGCGAACTAATGGTCTCCTGCAAACTTCGCTCCCTTCGCTCCTCTTTTATTCCCTCTGGGAGGGGCCATTCATCGTCCACTTGTGGCCTTAACTCCCAAGTCGACCCCTGTTCTTTAGCTGT
This sequence comes from Thamnophis elegans, assembly GCF_009769535.1. Lineage (NCBI taxonomy): Eukaryota > Metazoa > Chordata > Lepidosauria > Squamata > Natricidae > Thamnophis > Thamnophis elegans. The sequence continues at coordinate 79,753,272 of NC_045547.1, forward strand.
TCCCTTTGTCTGGCAACTCTGCGCATGCGTATACTGGGAACAGGCTCCAGCTGTTCTTCTGCCTCAGTGATGTCTGACTCTGAAGGCAGCTGATAACTGTCAGATGGCTCTGGCCCCGTCTCTGCCTCCAATGCAGAGCCCTCATCAGAGCCTTCCCCAGACTCCTGGATGGGCCCATGTTCCTCTCCAGCCTCCTCACTCTCCGAATCTGCTGCCATCTCCACTGGTGGGCCACAACAACCAACCACGATAACTGAAAAATCAGTGGTGTGGTTTCTTAACACTTTGAGGAGCGAAAAGCCGAAATGAGGGGTCCTTGGTGGTCTGTGAGATTTGTTGTTTTCTTGCAGACGTTTCATTACCAAACTAGGTAACATCATCAAGTGCTAGAAGGGTATGGAGTTTGCTCTCATTTGAACATCCCATTCCCTTGTAGCACTGATGATGTTACCTAGTTGGGTAATGACATGTCTATTATTAAGCCATCAAACTCAGAGAGCACCAAGGACCCCTCATGTCAACCCTGAGCTTCAAATATTCTCCTTTAAAGGCAGAAATCCAAAATCTCGAGTTTAATACCGTGAGTTTGACCCCCGAAATAAGCGTGTGGCCTTATTTTTGGAGAGGTCTTATTATTTTTCAGTTAAAACAGGGTCATAATTGGGGTCATAAATTACCTGGAGTCAAAGCTGGCTTCACTTGGGAACATGCAGACATGAAGCTCCTAATAAAAAAATGGATTTCTTTTGAAGCTTGGGTCTAGGCTCATGATTTAATTAGGGCATCTGTCTTGATAATGTTTTGGTATTATTAATTTGTATTCATTGCTTCTCAGTTGCTAAACTTTCTTAATGTTTTTTTTTTTTAAACTTGGGTGTAAAAACGAAATGTAAAATAAGAGAAGACTGTCCTGTCCTGTTTTAAAGGGCAGATTTAGCATAGCGTTTATTCCTTCCATTTATTTAAGCAATTAAAAGAGTTGTCCATTTTCCCTTTTAATAGATACCCTGCAAACACGTTTTCTGCTACGAGTGTGCTCTCTTACACGAGAAGAAAGGCGACAAGATGTGTCCAGGGTAAGTTTTCTAACGGGGCATTTTTGTGACAGATAATCTGTCATTTTTTTCCTGATTTTTGCTACAGCCCAATTCCATCTCCCAGCAACCTTCGGTGTGAATCGGGTCTCTTCTGGAGCCAAGAAGAAAAGTGGTTTGTGATTGGATCCCATTTGCGTGGTGTTTGGATCACAAATGCAACAAAATTCTCATTTTAGGATTAGCTGATAACAGTGAGACTCCTGCTCCACAACAAGTTATAGCGGATAAATGATCAGAATATAATCATCAGCCTCCACTGCATCCAATGGCGTTATGAAATCTATAGACTGTGTATAAAAATGGCTGTGTGTGTGTGTGTGTGTGTGTGTTTGTATGTTCCAGCATAACTTTAGAACACCTTGAGCAATTTCCATCAAACTTGGTATCCTCTGGAAACAAATACTGTAGGGATAAGACACCTCTAACATCCCTCAGTGTGTGTCTCTGTGCGTTTGTGTGTTCCAGCATAACTCTGGAACTCCTGGGTCGCTCAAATGAAAAGGAATGAATTATATCTAAAGTGTCAAATCACAGTAGTTTGGACAGAGATAGTATGCATTTTGGATTCAATTTCTGTTAAGATAAAGCCTGTTGTGCCTTAAAATAGCTTTTACTGTACAGCACAGTGGAGTTGCCAGGTTAACAGCTTCACAGTACTCCACAAGTACTCCACTCCCTCTGGTAAAGGGGATTGGTTCTTTAAAAAACAAACAAATTGAAAGCAAGGGAGCTCCCTCTGGTAAAGGGGATTTGTTCTGGGCAACACCGAGTTATCAGTTAGTTGTGGATAAAATCCGTTGTTTATTATCTTCCTATACCTCCAACAGTTCAGTGTGCAAACTCTAGCACAGTAATTGTACTTAAAGAATATAGGCAACCCTCGATTTACGACTACAGTTGAGTCCAAAATTTCTATTGTTGTGAAACGTATTGAGTTCTGCCCCATTTTACGACCTTTGCCCCCATTGTTAAGTGAATCGCTGCAGTTGATAAAGTTAGTTACCTGGTTGTTAAGTGAATCTGGCTTCCCCATTGACCTTGCTTGTGAAAAGGTCCCAAAAGGGGATCTCATGACCTCAGGGATATCGCAACCATCATAAAGATGAGTTGCCAAGCCTGATCATGGTGATCCTGCAAAGGTCCTAACTCTGAAAACCACTCCTCCTTTTTCAGGGCCCTTGTAACTTTGAAGGGTCACTAAATGAAACTGTTGCAAGTTGAGAACTACCTGCATACAGGCAGTCCTTGACTTACAACCATTCATTTAGCCACAGTTTGAAGTCACAATGGCACTGACAAAAATAAATTGCTCCCCATACGTAAGCTGTAACAGCGTCCCAAGTCACATGATTTGAGCACTTTTCCCAGCATCCTGGGGGGGGGGGGGTCAGGTGATCTCCAGTTGCAACTTTCCCAGTGTTCTGACCTAGGCTTCCTGAGACAGTAAAAAGCACATGCTTAGTCGCAAAAACCCACTTTTTATTTCAACAGCTCTGAATTATGTTCATTCACAGCCTGTAATGAGTCACAAATAGTTTGTAAAGAGTCCGACAGTAGTCTGCCAAAGTCTTTTGGGATAAGGCTGATAAGTACCCACTTTTATCTCCCTTGAAACGCTGCCAAAGACCTAATTGCCAATTAGCTTTGCAAGGCCACATGGAGCACCGAGTCAAAACGGAGCTTCAGAGTTTAAACTGACCATGCCTTTGCTCCTCCTTTATGCCTTATGGGAGGGACCAATCATCTCCAAGCCTTATTCCCAAGTCGCCCCTTTTATCTTAACTGTTCTTGCCTTCTGACAGCTCTGCACATGCGCGCACTGGGAACAGGCTCCCTCTGTTTCTCTGCCTTGCTGATGTCCAACTCTGGAGACTCCAGAGGCAGTACATAACTCCCAGATGGCCCTGGCCCCCTCTCTGCTTCTGACGCAGAGCCCTCGTCTGAGCCTTCCCCAGACTCCAGGACTGGCCCAGGTTCCTCCCCAACCTCCTCACTGTCCGATTCTGCTGCCAGCTCTGCAGGCTGCTGGTGGACCATAACATCCAGCTAGCTTCCCACAAGAAGGGTCCACAGGGGAAGATGGATTCGCTTAATGACCACATATTCCACTTAAACTGCAGCAATTCTCTGTGGCTGAAAAAAAAGGCTGTAATATCGAGCACTCCTCAACGCCTGCGTTGCTTAGCAATGGAAGTTCTGATCCCCACTTGTAGTCGTTAAGTCGAGGACTGTGCCGTGCCTTCTGGTTTGATTTTGAGTAGTGGCAGTGTCTCTAAATCCCATTTCTTTTCTCCAAACTAGCTGTAACGATCCGGTCCAGCGAATCGAGCAGTGCATCCGCGGCTCCCTCTTCATGTGCAGCATTGTGCAAGGGTGCAAGAGAACATACTTGTCTCAGAGAGACCTGCAGGCTCACATCAACCACCGGCACATGAGAGCTGGCAAGCCAGTGGCGCGTCCTCCACTGGAACCCGTCCACCCTCCTATCGCTCCTCCTCCGGCTGACATCCCGGAACGGTTCATCATGCCGCCTGACAAGCACCACCTGAGCCACCTCCCGCCGAAACAGCATATCCTGATGCCACCCCCGCCGCCGCTCCAGCATGTGCCCCACGAGCATTACAACCAGCCCCACGACGACATCCGAGCCTCCCCTGCCGAGATGTCCATGGCGCCGCCTCCCCCTCGCCCTGTCAACCAAGACACTTTCCGCATCTCGACCCGGAAGCACAGCAATCTCATCACTGTGCCTATCCAGGACGATTCCAGCTCTGGTGGCCGAGAACCGCCCCCACCTGCCCCGGCCCCTTCGCACCATCACCCCGAATACCAGACCCAGCCCGTGGTGTCCCACCCGCATCATATCATGCCGCCCCAGCAACACTATGCCCCTCCCCCTCCCCCTCCGCCTCCCATCAGCCACCCCATGCAGCATCCTCCCCAGGGGGGCGGTACCCCTCACTTGGTTTACAGCCAAGCCCCGCCCCCTCCGATGACCTCCGCTCCTCCCCCTATAACCCCGCCTCCCGGACATCTAATTGGACAGCTTCCCCCTTACATGAACCACCCTCCGCCTGGGCCACCGCCTCAGCACGGCGGTCCCCCGGTTAATGTCAACGCTCCCCCTCCACACCATTACAACCCTAACGCTCTGCCGAAATTCAACGAAGACCAAGGAACTCTCAGCCCACCGTTCACTCAGCCAGGGGGGATGAGCCCGGGCATGTGGCCAGCTCCGAGGGGGCCACCGCCACCGCCGCGGATGCAAGGTCCTCCTTCTCAAGCCCCCCTTCAGGGACCGCATCACCCCGACCAAGCCAGATACAGGCCGTACTATCAATGATAGTAGTTAACGATTGGAACTAAAACACGATAGAAGGATAACGTTCTGAGCTTTTAATGAATCCGACCGTTTAAGGAACTCTCTTTTCTGTTTTTGCTTTGTTTATTGGGGGGGAAAAAGTAATGATTTCTGACTAAGGCTCTCTGGAGATTTAAAGCTTAAATAATAATTATTTTTTTTATAAAAAGAAAACTTTGGTTGTAGAATTCTTGGCATCTGGTACCCTGTAAAGCTGAGTGGCTCCGTAGCTAACAGCAGTGTTTTAAAAACTTTGTATCCCTCGTCGGGCTGAATTATCCCAGAGATTAAAAAAACGTTTATAAAGGCTTCCCGAGAACACCACTTACTGTACCATTTTAAAGTATTTTTGTTAAACCTGATAGTTTCGTTGTGACACTTAAATTTTTTTTGTCAACCTGTGTATAATTAAAATATTGTCCAAAACTGCTTGCTGGTTTACATGAGAGTTACCGCTTTTGTTTTTTGGGCAGACTGAGGAGTAAAGAGAAATAATGTGCTTTTCTTATTCTAAGTATGGGATTGGACTAGAAGACTTCCAAGGTCTCTTCTATTACTTCTGTTTTTTTCTATTTCTTCAAGCCGGAAAAATGAGATTTTCTAAGGAGAAAGCTTTGATTATTTCTCCAAATAAGGGCAAAGCGTCCTTAAAACAGACTTTTGTATTGGTCCCACGCATGCTGAAAATCACCATATTTATATTTCATAACTGCTAAGGTTGGCAGAAGCTGAGACAAGTAACAGGAGCTCACTCCGTTACGCGGTGCTAGGGATTCGAACCACCGAACTGCTGACCTTTCTGCTTGACAAGTTCAGTGTCCTAACCACTGAGTCAACTTGTCCCAGCTTCTGCCGAACTAGCAGTTCGAAAGCACGTAAAAATGCAAGTAGAAAAAATAGGGACCACCTTGGGTGGGAAGGGAAACAGCGTTCCGTGCGCCTTTGGCGTTGAGTCATGCCGGCCACATGACCAAGGAGATGTCTTCGGACAATGCTGGCTCTTTGGCTTTCAAATGGAGATGAGTACCGCCCCCCAGAGTCAGGAACAACTAGAACATATGTGCGAGGGGAACCTTATAAAGCATTGAAGCAACATGTATACAAACACCTCGGTAATTTTTGGTTTTACGTTTGATTAGACTTGTGCAAATCAAGTAGGAGTGTTAAAGCAGAGGGAAAAACCTGGATTTAATATCTACAGATTAACACGTCCCTGTGAGTCAAAACCAGCCATGAATTACAGCACACTTAAAATCTATTTTCATAAACAGTGGGTCACAAAAATGCATGTATCAAAGTGTCTAGCACTGATGATGTCACCTAGTTGGGTAATGAAATGTCTGCAAGAAAACCGCCAATTTCCAAGAGCACCAAGAACCCCACAATCCTCCTCTCCGCGCTCCCTCCTAGCATTGATGATGTTCCCTAGTTGGGTAAATGAAACGTCTGCAAGAAAACCACCAGGCTCAGAGCACCAAGGACTCCACTGTTCAACCTGGAACTACACATCTCCTTTATTGGTAAAGTGTAAGTATTGCCATCTTGAAGAACTTGTGATGTATAAAATTGCCTTGTAAATATATGAGGAGTTAGGCAGATAAGGTCCCAATTCCTCTGTATCTCTGTTTAAGTACTAGTTGTTGGGAAACCTGAATAAAGCCCTTCATGGTATTGGACCTGGGTACTTGAGAGACCGCCTGCTGCCAATTACCTCCACCAGACCGATCAGATCCCACAGACTAGGCCTCCTCCGAATTCCATCCGCCGGTCAGTGTCGACTGGCGGAGGAGAGCCTTCTCTGTGGCTGCTCCGACTCTCTGGAACGAACTCCCCGTGGAGATTCGAACCCTCACCACCCTCCAGGCCTTCCGCAAAGCCCTTAAAACCTGGCTGTTCCGACAGGCCTGGGGCTAAAGAACTGTTGCCCCTATCTCGAATGGTATGATTGTTGCGTGTTTTTAAATTATGTATTGTTTTGTGTTGTTAATTTGTCTGTATCCCCCTTCCCTGGTTTGAGTTGTGAGCCGCCCTGAGTCCCCCTTCGGGGGAAAAGGGCGGCATACAAATGAAATAAACAAACATTCAAACATACATAAGGACGATGCTCTTTAAGCTTAAGGCTCTTCCTTCCCAAGGACCAGCTCATAGATTTCCACTGCTCTCCTCTCCTCTGCCTTCTGCGCTTCCACACGTCAGGCACTGGGCCTAGTTGTTCCTCCTCTTCCTTATCAGCCACCTCCAGACCTGGGGGCTGTTGACTCTTCATCTGAGGGCTGATGGGCAGCCCAACCTCCATATCTCCCTCTCCCTCTTTCTCTCTCTGTCTCTGTTTCTCTCTCTGTTTCTCTCTCTCTCTGTCTCTCTCTCTCTCTCTCTCAGCAGCCACAAAGTCACGTGATCAACATTTGGGCACTTCTGACAAGCAAAATCAATGGGGAAAATCAAGACTCATTTAACGACCTCGTGATTTGTTTAACAACTTCAGTGTTTCGCTTAACGAGCGTGGCGAAAATCGCCTTTAAACCAGGTGTGATTCACTTAACCATTGCTTCACAATGGAAATTGGGTTTCGGTTTGTGGTTGTAAGTTGAGGACTACAGATAAAGCCTTTTATTTATAGTTGTAGCTTTAAAAAGAAAACGTTTATGGAAAGAATATTTACACAGTAAAATATAAAGTATTGAAAAAAAATTGTAGTATGTAAATAATTTACAACGTGGAAATGTACAATCTTCAAACTATACACAGAATTTACATATACAGTATACAAATCTGCATAGTGTATTAACATACAGTGAAATTGATATTTGATACATCGGTGCTCTTTGAGATCATGATTTTCATATAATATTTTATATACAGGTTTTTATGCACGTACAGCTGGGTTAAGTGCTTCCTTTTTTTAAAAAAATATCTATTTTATTCCAAAAAAGTTAAAATACAAAACACATTTTTTTCAAGAAACGAAGAAAAGCAAAACAGACGAGTTTTTTTTTAAAAGTTATATGGCCCAAAATGGCTGCCTGTAGAAAGAAAAAAATCTGCTAGAAGTCAGGCATGGCGTGTAGTTGAAGTCCCGCCTTCATAGGTGTATGTGACTCATATGCCTGCAGGAGGGACAGGCCTTCACCGCTGACATCGCTCAATGTGAAGTCTTGTCAGAGAACCAACATTTCTCTCCTTTTGTTAACTTTTTCGCGCTCTGGTGTGGTTTTTCACCAATTGTCTCTTTCTTTTACATTTTCGTTTCTGTGGATTCCTGTGGGAACCAAACAAACAAACATTTGTGTTTTATTTAGGAACTAAAGTAACAGCAAGACACTTTCATACCATTGCCCCCAAAAGAGGTTGTAGCTGAGGCTGTCAGGTTTCCAAAAGATGCCCTAATTAATTCATGAGCCTCGAGCCAAGTTTCAAAAGAAATCCAGTCATTTATTAGGAACACCATTTCGGCAATACCACATTACAGTCAGATCTAAGCTTCATTTGAATAAATTATAAATAAATAAATAAAGCTGAACTTTACCCCTGTTCCTTCCCTCCCTTCAGTCTGTGTCATAAATCACATTCTCCAATGAGGTGCACCCCTCAGAAGCCTGCTGTAGTAATCTGAGATCCGACTGGCCGAAGGTATGCGTGGAATACGCTCCCCCCCTTTCCTCACCATGGCAACTTATAACAAACATGCCAATGGTTTATGAGTTGACATAGATGGTGACCAGAAGCCATCACCAAATTCGATTCAGAAATAAAACATACAGTCCTCGAGTTCTGACAGTTCATTTAGTGACTGTCCGAACTTGCAAGGACACTGAAAATGTGATTTAGGATTCCTTTTCACACTTATGACCGTTGCAGCATCCCCACGGTCATAAGATCAAAATTCAGATGCTTGGCAACTGATTCGTATTTATGACGATTGCAGAGTCCCGGGGTTGTGTGATCCCCCCCTTGCGACCATCTGACAAGCAAATCCAAAGGGGTAGCCTGATTCACTTAACAGCCATGTTACTAACTTAACAACTGTGGTGATTCGCTTAACAAGTGCGGCAAAGAAGGTTGTGAAATGGAGCGTAACTCACTTAATGGCTGTCTTGCTTACAACAGCTCAATTGTGGACATAAGTGGTGGATTGAACTAATTGTCTCCTCCCCTTTTGCTCCTCTTCATTCCGTATGGGAGGGGCCATTCACCGTCCACCTGTGCCCTTCTTCCTCAGCAGTTCCCTTCTCCTGGGAGCTTTGCGCATGCACACATTGGGAACAGGCTCCAGCTGTTCTTCTGCCCCACTGATCTCCGACTCCAAAGGCAGCTGATAACTTTCGGACGGCCCTGTCCCCCCCCTCTGCCTCCGACACAGAGCCCTCCTCAGAGCTCTCCTCAGACTCCAGGACTGGCCCAGGTTCCTCCCCAACCCTCCTCACTGTCCGAATCTGCCAGCAGCTCCGCTGGCGAGCCGCAACATTGATGATATTCAGGATAGAGAAGAGAGCCTTACCTTTGGGTCCCGACTGCGCAATCCTCCGGACGTGTTAATTATATAGTGATTGTTGTTTTGATTATCCTGTGATGGAAAAAAACGTTCCACTGTTAACAATGGGTTCTCTCAGTTTTAATTTAAAAGAAAACAAACTCTGGTGATTTAAAGCTAGTTAATCCTACGGCAATCGCAGTTGGACTACCTATGTTTAACGACCACGTTACGTGACATCCTGGGTCTCTAAATTATGGTTGGAAATGGTTTAGATGGCAGCCATCTGGGGGGGGTGCAACGTGAATTGGATCCAGAAAAAGCCACAGAGGTAGTCTTCCACTTACAACAGTTCATTTAGTGACCGAAGTTACAAGGGTGACCTAGGACTGTTTTTCACACTTACGACCGTTGCAGTGTCCCCATGGTCATGTGATCAAAATTCGGACGCTTAGCAAGTGATTCGTACTTATGACTGTTGCTTTGTCCCAAGATCATGTGATCCCTTTTTGTGGCCAGCAAAGTTAGCGGGGAATCCAGATTCACTTAGCAACCAGGTTACTAATGATCAACTGCGGAGATTCACTTAACAACTGTGGCAAGAAAGGTCGTAAAATGGGGCAAAGCTCACATAATAGATGTCTCGCTCAATTCTGGTCATAAGTCCAAGATTTTGTAAAAATTTGGAAGTCTAAAGGGAAAACAGAACCCCCAATATAGCAATAGCAATAGAGGAAAAGGTAAAGGTTCCCCTCGCACATATGTGCTAGTCGTTCCTGACTCTAGGGGGCGGTGCTCATCTCTGTTTCAAAGCTGAAGAGCCAGCTCTGTCCGAAGACGTCTCCGTGGTCATGTGGCCGGCATGACTCAACGCCGAAGGTGCACGGAACGCTGTTCCCTTCCCACCAAAGGTGGCTCCTATTTTTCTACTTGCATTTTTTACATGCTTTCAAACTGCTTGGTTCGCAAAAGCTGGGACAAGTAATGGGAGCTCCCTCCATTACATGGCGCTAGGGATTCAAACTGCCGAACCGCCGACCTTTCTGATCGACAAGCTAAGCGTCTTAACCCCTGAGCCCCTGCGTCCCTCCTAGCAATAGCACTTAATATTATATACCGCTTTACAGTGCTTGACAGCCCTCTCTAAGCCGTTTACAGAGTCATCCTCTTGTCCCCAACAATCTGGGTCCTCATTTTACCCACTTTGGAAGGACGGAAGGACGAGTCCACCTTGAGCCTGGTGAGATTTGAACCGCCAAATTACAGGCAGCTGGCAGGCAGCAGAACTAGCCTGCATTCTTAACCACTGCGCCACCGTGGCTCAATATGTCGTCCACATCCCGATAATTCTTGGTTGCAATGTTCCAGTCATTCCTAAATGATGCTTTTGCTTTCATATTCCCAGTCTGCATGATTTTAAACTCTGCTTTTGAAATATCTATATCTATCTATCATCTATCATCCATCCATCCATCCATCCATCCACCCACCCACCCACCCACCCACATACATACATACATACATACATACATACATACATACACATGAATACATGTAGGGCCTCACCATATCGGCTTTGAATTTTGATGAGTGGAAAATCTCGTCCTTCTTCATCAATATATATAAAATCGCGTCGTGAATTGTTAGAAAAAATATGGATGGCTTGATTTCCTCATCGAAAAATCCACATCTCTGTAGCTTCTCCAGCAGACCATCTTTGAGGGAATAGATTTTGGGGGGAAGAAAGGGAAGGGAAAAGAAAGGTGGGAGAGAAAGAAACAGAATTACAAGCCTAGAAAATGATGCAGATAATTCTTAAATGATGCAGCTAATTCAGTACAGATATCCTTTGACTTCCAGCCATTCATTCAACGGCCACTGGAATTTACCAACTGCACCAGAAAAAGGGACTTTATGACTGTTTTTCACACATACTGGCCGGATGCCTTTCCTGTCACCAATGCGGAGTTTTGTTCAGCAGATACATTCTTAACGTGAGAGAAATATCTGCCTCTAGCTAGGATCGAACTCACAGCCTCCTGATCGTGAGGCGAGAGCTCCACCTCTAGGCCACTGTAGCACTCACATGGGCATCTCTAAGGAGATCACAAAGTCAATAAGAAAAAGCCTTACTGTGTGCGCCCACAATGTAGACTTCAACGTCAACCCGGATGAATTCTCTCAAAGTCTGTTAAAAAGAGGAATGGGTGATATTTAACTCTAGGCAGACAAAGGTGTATACAGTAATTTAGATTATGATAATAATTTGGCATCATAACTATATAAATATGATAATAACAGTAATAACTCACAATGCAATAACTCCAAGAGGTGACCACGCTTGCCGCCTCCTGCACCTCACAAAAAATAAGACCTCCCCGAAAATAAGGCCAAGTGCTTATTTCATATATATGTATGTTTACACAAACACGCACACGCACACGCACACATACACACACAGACAGACAGACACAGACAGACACACATGTAATCCCTTGCATTGGGGTAGAATCAGATGATTTACTGGCTGAATGCCGCTCCCGATGCCTATGGGGAGTTAGCAGCAAATATTTTCTCTTTGTGCCTAGAGAAAGAAATATCTGCCAAACTTACAGCCTGATTGTGAGGTGAGAGCTCCTCCACTAGCCCACCAGGCTGCTCCCTTGCCACAAAGTGTGTGTGTGTGTGTGTGTGTGTGTATATACATACACACACACATCTGCATTTCTCTCTCTCACTCTATCTATCTATCTATCTATCTATCTATCTATCTATCTATCTTCTATCTATCTCTATCTATCTATCTATCTATCTATCTATCTATCTATCATCTATCTATCTATCTATCTATCTATCTCTATCTATCTATCTCTATCTATCTATCTATCTATCTCTATCTACATCTATCATCTCTCTCTCTCTCTCTCTCTCTCTCCTTCTTTATCTATCTATCTATCTATCTATCTATCTATCTATCTATCTATCTATCTATCTATCTATCTATCTATCTATCCTATCTCTATCTATCTATCCTATCTCTATCTATCTATCTATCTATCTATCTATCTATCTATCTATCATCTATCTCTATCTACATTTCTCTCTCTCTCTCTCTCTCTCTCTCTCTCTCTCTCTCAATATCTGTCTATCTGTCTATCTGTCTATCATCTATCTATCTATCCATCTATCCATCCATCCATCCATCCATCCATCCACCCATCTATCTATATCTATCTAATGTAGAAAACAATTTTACCTCTCCGATGATCCTCATGGCTGAAACGTCAAGAAATGATACTGCTGAAAAATCAAGAATGACGCTATGAATGTCAATTCGTGGAACTTTGATGTTGGGAGGCAGGGTGGCGTTCCAGTCGATCCGAACCGGAAAATCCTTGGTATTGATGGGTTCATTCAATTCTTCAATCCTGTTGTTGTCCAGCTCTTCCTCCGAATCGGTCACGCTAGTGACGGTACAGAGCAGACCTTTCTGAACGAAAGAAAAAAGAAAGGAGGAAAATGTTCAGAAGGCTTCGTAACCCCGAAAAAAGAAATCGGAACACTTGACCAGCCAGTTCTGAAATTTAAGGTAAGTTCTTTCCTTGGACATAAAGAGAAGGCATGTAATGCACTCTTCACAGGGCTGCCTTTCAAGAGCAGCCGGAAGTTCCAGATGGTGAAAGATGCGGCGGCCTGTACGGTTTTGTGTAGACCTCAGTGGGCACAGGTGGTATTCAGCTGGTTCTGACAGGTTCTGGACAAATTTTGACTAGTTCGGAGAACTGGCAAATACCACTTCTGATTGGCCCTGCCGGTACGGTTGGAACGGGCCCGGCAGCGTCCACATGGATGCATGCAGTGCGGGCATGTGTCTTAGCCCCTCTGCGCCCCTCTGCCACCCTCCACAATACTCCAGCTGCTCAGCGGAGAGTTGTGCAGGCTCTGTACGCACCATGCATGGAAGCGCAGAAGCCTTAAAAGAATGGTAAGGAGCTCGGGCGGTTGGGTGGGCCCTCTGGAGCACCATACTGGAATAGTATCCGGTGCTCCGGGCTGGCTCCGGTACATCCATACCGGGGCATACCGCCTGCAACCCACCATTGCCCTGCCCCCATCTATTCACTTCCTCCTGAGTCCCAGCGGATTGGAGACCCTGCTGATTAGAGTCTGAGACTTGGACCAGTGGGGAGGAGACAAGGGAGTGTGATCCTGACGTCAGCAGTGAGTTTTTCCTGGATGCCCAGCACCGAAGACCTAATAGGCGTCAGGAACACTTGCGCAAGTACAGGAGGTAATTGCACTCAGCTGGTGGTAATTCGGCTCCTCTCCAGACAATAAAAGGATTGCTTGTGCACACGCCCCTCTTGCAGAAGTCAACGCATGAGCTAATGTTGGAGAACATTATGGTTAGCTTGTCAGGCTGGATTGCTGCCAAGGCTTATCTGTACTGGTTTGCTGCCAAGATCCTGTCTGTCTGTTATTAAATGCCGTAAAGTATCTTTGGCTTGGAGTCTGTTGGTGTGGGACAAGTGGGGGTCAGAACAGCGGGGTAGGGAGGGAATGGAGATTTTGCAGTATTGTGGCCTGGGGAACCCAGAGCGGGATGTAGCCCATTAAATGGCTCGTATGATGTCGCCAGGGCGGGTGTGGGGAGTTATTTTATTATATTATTATATTAATTTATTCTATGATTCTCCCTTTTATTGGTTTTCTTATTTTTTTTATATGAGGTTTTTATATTCTTGTAAGCCGCCTTGAATCAGCATGTGAGAATAGGCAGCAATGTAAATTTCTAAAATAAACAACTAAAATAAACTAAAATAAACTAAAATAAACTAAAATAAACTAAAATAAACTAAAATAAACTAAAATAAACTAAAATAAACTAAAATAAACTAAAATAAACTAAAATAAACTAAAATAAACTAAAATAAACTAAAATAAACTAAAATAAACTAAAATAAACTAAAATAAACTAAAACAAACTAAAATAATAAAATAAAATAAATAAACTAAAATAAATTAAAATAAATTAAAATAAACTAAAATAAATTAAAATAAATTAAACTAAAACAAACTAAAATAAACTAAAATAAACTAAAATAGTAAAGTAAAAAAGTAAAGAAAAGTAAAATGAAATAATAAAATAATAAAATATAATTAAAATAAAATAAAATGAAACAAAGTAAAATGAAATGAAATGAAATATTGGGCATATTTTTTCTGCTGCCATTTAAATAATTAAGGATTCTTACCGGAGTTTCTTGAAGTTCTCCTTTCTTTAACATCTTCTTCATTTTCCTTAGAGCTTTGTTGCGTTTCTGCAACACCCTCAACGGTTTAAAACCAACCTGAAATATGGAACAATTGTTTTTAGCAGATATTTGGTTTTTATTTTTTAAATCATCCTAGGATGTTCTAAGTTTCTTTTCAAGTGGAGAACATGGACTTGATTTAAATTAAATTCTAGTTATATGTTTCATTGCACTGGTAGTCCTCAACGTTTCCTCACAATTGAGCCCAAACGTTCTATCGTTAAGTGAGGCAGTTTTAAAGTGAGTTTTGCCCCATTGTACAACCTTTCTTGCCACCGTTGTTAAGTGAATCACCGCCCTTGTTAAGTTAATAACATGGTTGTTAAGTGAACCTCGCTTCCCCATTGACTTTGCTTGTCGGAAGGTCGTAAAAGGGGATCATATGACCCCAGGACGATACAACTGTCATAAATACGAGTCAGTGGCCAAGCATCTGAATTTAGATTGTGTGACCTTAGGGAGCAAGGGTCATAAGTGTGAAAAAGGTCATAAGACACTTTTTTCAGAGCTGTTGGAATGGTCTCTAAATGAATTATTGTTATAATATATAATATATAAGACGAGGACTCCCTGTATAACAATTTTAGATTTCTTTGACCTTTTGAATTTCTAACTTCAAACATTCACATAGAACATTTGTAATAGTTCTTAAGGAAAAAGAAAGTAGATTTTTTGGGGGGGACGTTGTACAAATGTTTGTGAGGTCTAAAAGATATTTACGTACATGGTTTAAAAATTGCACGTTTTACGGGGAATATTTTCATTAAAGATGATACGAAATGCTTACCGCAGCAGTCAACTTTTCCTTGAAAAAATCAACATTGGCAAAGAAGATCGGTGATGGGCATCTGAAAATTTTCACTCCTTCTGGCTCATATATCTAGACATTTAAAAAAAAATAACATGTTAATTTTAAGGCACTCAAAATTGCAAAAACTGTGCATGTTAAATTACTCCAATTATTTTTTTTAACATTGTTTAATGACCCAGTAATTCCTTGCAGAGTGGCGTTGGGGCAGCTGAATGGAGCTGAATGTTTGCTGGCCGGATGCTCTTCATGTCGCCATTGCGGAGTTTTGTTCGGCAGATATATTCTCATTGTGCCCAGAGAGAGAAATATCTGCCGCTACCTAGGATCGAATTCACAGCCTCCTCATTGTGAGGCGAGAGCTCCACCCCTGGGCCACCGCACCACCCATGTTAAATGACTCCAACGCAACGCCGAATTCTTACCTCTGAGTAGTCTTTTCTGTTTCTGTAGATGTCGTTCCTTCCAACGTTAGCCAAAAGTGTGCATTTTGGACTGAAAAGAGAAGAAACGAAAGGAGCTGATTAATGCAAATGCTATTCCAGTGATGTGAACCTTTGCGTATATCTATTGTAGGAAGTTGGCACCCACCCCCTCTCCTAGGAAAACGAAATATTTTAGGGAATATTAAAAGGGCAGAATATTTCGCCTAAAAGTGAGGCAGAAACACACCTTTGTCAATGAGCCATGAAGGCCCAAGTCGGTCTATTCTACATAACAAAGATCGACCTCCTTCAGGCAGAGCCACTTGGAACGGAACCAGAGGTGGGTTCCTACCAGTTCACACTTATTTGGTAGAACCGGTTTGTCAAATCTACCGAATCGATTGGAAGAGGTTCCACCAGTGGACCCGAAAAGCAGGCCACACCTACAGAAGAGGTTCCAAAATTTTTTGAATAGGCCACACCTATTCTATTCTATTCTATTCTATTTTCTATTCTATTCTATTCTATTCTATATCTAAGTATTTTGGGGGGAAATCTGTCATGGTTGCTAAGCAACTATTCATTAAACGAGGACTACCTGTGCCAAGTGCTTAGGATGGCATGCTTGGTACCCCACGGCAGCCCCACGAGGGATATTTCCTCGGAGATGCTACAGTGTCATTCCAAGAAGAAATATATGGCACGTATATTGCTCTGCATATTATCTGCAGTGTATCTGTGACCCCTCAAAAAGTGGACCATCATTAATGTGGTTGATAAAAGATTTCACTCCATTCGAAAGGACTGGATATATTTAATCCGCTTCAGGAAGTTGAGCCGACGAAATGAAATAAATATTTACTTACAACTGAACCCGGAACACGACCGTCAGGAGTTCAAATCCAAGGCCGGCAGCTAAGCCGAGATCCAATCCCAGTAGAAAGGCAGCCAGGAAAGTCACAATCCAGACAATCTAACAACAACAACAATAAACATTAAAGAAGATGCCATTGGTAGATTTGACTAGGAGCCAAATTGAGAGAATGATCAGCAAGGGCTTTCTGACCCTCCCCAAAACGAGGTAGGGGAAGCTATGCTAAAGCCAACAGGAATGAATCATGTACATATTTTTGTAAATACTAGCCGATAGCCCAGTGTTGCCTGGATATTTATTTATAGGGGGAAAATGTCCGGACCAAACGTAATTTTGTAATGTTGGATTTTCCCCCTTTCCAGAGGGAGCCCCCTTGTGGAGTACTGTGAAGCCGTTACTCTGGCTACTCCACTGTGCTGTACACAGTGGTGGGTTTCCAAAATTTTTGGAACCTCTTCTGTAGGTGTGGCTTGCTTTCCGGTTCCACTGGTGGAACCTTTTCTAATCAGTTTGGCAGATTTGACGAACCGGTTCTACTGAACCGGTGCGAACCGGTAGGAACCTACCTCTGGCTGTATACAGTAGAAGCCATTTTACGGCAATGCAGTAGAAGCCATTTTAAGGCACAACAGGCTGTATCTTAACAGAACATACACACCGAGGGATGATAGGGGTGCCTTACACCCACAGTATTTTTTTTTCCAGAGAGTAAGTCATCTGTTTTACCAAGTTTGGTTGAAATTGTTCGAGGCATTCCAGAGTTATGCTGGAGAACACACACACACACACACACACACACACACACACACAGAGCCATTTTTATAGATATGATTGCTGATAAACAAAAAAACAGTATCCAGTGTTTGACAGGGAGACATTGTGGCTTTTTTGAGTAGGCAGACAGGCAGGGAATTTAGGAGTACAGGTGGTCCTTGAATTACAACAGTCTTTTCAGTGTATGAAAATGAAAATAAACAATTTGTGAGCAAAAGAACCGTCAATAAGGTGGTGTCATAGCAGGTGCGAAGGATGGCAAACAAAGCATTCCAAACTATACCTTATAACCTCTTAAATGGAATAATAATAATAATAATAATAATAATAATAATAATAATAATAATAATATAAGAATGGCAAAGAAAAAGAATAATTATGTGAATGTATACCTATAATTGTATGTAAGAGAATAAATGACAGTAAAAATATAAAGCATAATATAGGTAAATAATATTTGGTCATAAGTAGCTAAGTATAAATAAATAAAGAATTGTACATAAAAATGGATAACGAACAAGGAGATTATGAACGCAAGGTAGAAATGTATAGAAGGGAAAACACTAACTGCAAAGAAACCGATTTGGAACTGCGGTGTGATATACGATGGAACTTATTGTTCCTATGTTGTTTTTAAGTTATGTGCTTGTTTCTGTTGATGTGCTTATGTGTATAAAATAAAAATTAAAAATTAAAAAGAAAAGAAAAAACAACGAATTACAACAGTCCGTTTAGTGACCATTCGAAGTTACAATGGCACTGAAAAAAGTGACTTAAGTGGGGGGCAATATGCTGACTTTGTAAACTGCTTAGAGAGGGCTATGAAGCCCTGTGAAGCGGTATATAAGTTTTAAATGCTACTGCTATTCCTCCCTCCCTTCCCTCCCTTTGGTTTCCCTTGCAGTTGTGTTCAATGACATTGTTTATGTTTGAATCACTATTTGCACCCACCGCCGGGTGAGGAGTCACTTACACAATCACACCTGTCCTTTTTCCACAAGACTCCAATCTCTTTGAACTGCATCAACATCCCTTTCAAGTTGCCCAGGACCAAGGCTGCAAGGACTGACTGCCAATGAAAGAGTAAGGTACACGTTTAAAGACAGAATACCACAACACAAGACGTAAAGAGAGGCAGGAGGGAGATTTGAATATCTCAATGCACAGGTAGTCCTCGGCTTACAACTATTCGTTTTAATGACCATTCGGAGTTACAATGGAAAAAAGTAATTTATGAACATTTTTCGCACTTATGACCCTAACAGCATCCCCGTGGTTACATGATCCAAATTCAGAGGCTTGGCAACTGACTCATTTTTATGACGGTCACAGTGTCCCGGGGTGGTGGTGTCACATGATCCCCTTTTGCGACCTTTGACAATCGAAGTCAATCAGGAAGTCAGATTCACTTAACAATCATGTGATTAACTTAGCACCCATAGTGTTTAACTTCACATCTGTGGCAAGAAAGGTCGTAAAATGGGACAAACCTCATTTAATAACTGTCTGACTTAGCAACATGAATTTTGGGCTCGGTTGTTGGCTCAATTTTCAAGGACTACCTGTTACAAAAAAGGATTCCACGCAACCCAACTCAACCCAACCTAATGCAATGCAACCCAACCCAAGTCAACTCAACCCAATGCAACCGAACCCAACCCAATCAAATTCAATGCAATGAAATGCAACACAATGCAACCCAACCCAATGTAACCCAAAGCAATGCAACCCAAACCAACTCATCCCAACGCAACCCAACCCAACCAAATGCAATGCAATGCAATGCAATGCAACCCAACGCAACCCTATCCAATCCAGCCCAATCCAACCCAATCCAACCCAATGCAATGCAACCCAACTCAACCCAACCCAATGCAACACAAACCAACTCATCCCAACCCAACCCAACCCAACCAAATGCGATGCGATGCAATGCAACACAACACAACACAACGCAACCCAATGCAACGCAACCCAACATACCCAATGCAACGCAACCCAACATACCCAACCCAATGCAACTCAATCCAACCCAATGCAACCCAAACCAACCAAATCCAATGCAATGCAACCCAACCCAATGTAACCCAAAGCAATGCAACCCAAACCAACTCAACCCAACCCAACCCAACCAAATGCAATGCAACCCAACCCAACCCAACCCAACCCAATGCAATGTAACCCAACATAGCCCCATCCAATCCAGCCCAATGCAACCCAACTCAACCACTAGGCCCCAAAGTCGCTACCTTTTGCAGTGGTTCCAAGAGATATCCAATGGCTAAGATAGCAATCATGACAATGATAGCTGAGAGGAGACCAGCAACCTGCAGGACAAAAAGCCTTGGTTAACACACTTCCTCTAAAACAACTGTGGGTAATCGATTTGCCGCAAAAACCCTTAAATCACGAAATACCTGCGTCTTCCCGCCGGTACTTTCTTGCACGCCAGACCTGGAGAGCGAAGTGCTTGCCGCAAATCCTTTGAACACCCCTCCAAAGATGTTGCTGATTCCAAAGGCAACCAATTCCTTTAAAAAACACAAACATACACTACAAGGTCTTACAGATAGTTCCCGACTTGCAACAGTTCACTTAGTAACCGCTCCAGGTCACAGCGGCACTGAAAAAAGTGACTTGCGACCAGTTTCCCACCCCTGACCACTTGTTAGTCCTCCTGTATCCCCATCATATTCGAACCAGATGTTTTCGGAACTGCTGTCCTTGGAATGCAGTTGCATTCTTATTTAAAATGTCCTTAAAGTGTTGTCTCTGGCCAGCACAAGCTGCTCAGAGCAGGGGTGTCAAACTCAAGGCCCGCGGGCCGAATCTGGCCCATGGGATGCTTAGATCTGGCCCATGGGCTACCCTGGAAACCAGCCTACGGTGCCTCTGCCAGCAAAAACGGAGCTTGGGAAGGCCATTTGCGGCTCTCCCAGGCTACATTTTCAGCCGCAATGGCCTGCTGCTGCCTTTCTGCCAGAAAACAAAGCTCAGGGGATGCACATAGCCCCCCCGAGTTCCATTTTCACTGGCAGAGGGCTGCAGGAGGCCGTCACGGCCAAAAACGGACTTCGGGAGGCTGTTTTTGCTGGCGGAGCACTTGGGCCACCACAGATGTCCCTGACATGACTGACGTCAAGCTGGCCACCCCCCCGGGGTCAAACACAACCCTTAGTCTTGGTATTTTACCCTCCATTTCCCCCCCTCATTCTTTCCGCGAGGTTTCCAATTGTCAGTCTCCATTTAAAAACGCAGTCTTTTCCAATTCAAATTCAAAGCTCTTTGTTCCCGTGGGTTAGCCAATTCTCATTTCCGTCTCCAACTTATTTAAAGCAGACAATTCTTTTTGGGCTTAAAAGTTTAAACCGGCATTTTTTCCCCCTCTCTCTTTTCTTTCCGCAAAATTCCCAATCTGTCCGTTAATACTATTTTCTGCTAGCGAGGTTCTTTCCCAATTCCCAATTCAAATTTGTATCAATTGGTTACTTAAATCTTCTCAACAGAATCTCCACACTTCTTCCAAACATCGCTCCTGCCCGATACTTCGTCCGGATGCCCCAGCTTTGTAGTGGCCATTTTACAATGCCCACTACCCCCGCCGCCGATTCGGAGGGCTACTCTTTGATCTATGAGGAACCAGTTTCATTCCTTTCAATTGATGAAGATGCAGCTCCTTCTTCACCAGTGGTGGGTTTCAAAAATTGTTCGAACCTACTCTGTGGGTGTGGCCTCCTTTGTGGGAGTGGCTTGCCACCCATGTGACCGGATGGGAGTGGCTTGCCACCCATGTGACCGGATATGAAGATGCCGATGACACTTGTCAGAACCACCTTAAATTACCTCACACACAGCGCTGGCATGCATAAGAATATGATGTAAGCTTGTTTTTTAAAAGGCATCTTTGGTTTGCGTTAAAACAACTTCAACACACACAATGTTCTGATTGCACCACAAACGCAGTAGTCATCCTTACCTTTCACAGAGGCACTGAGTTTTATAAATATGAGCATGAGAGTGTAGAATAATCATATCCAAGGACCAGTGGTGGGTTTCAAAACATTTTGGAAGCTCTTCTGTAGGTGTGGCCTGCTTTCCGGGTCCACTGGTGGAACCTCTTCTAACCGGTTCGGTAGATTTGACAAACCGGTTCTACTGAATAGGTGCGAACTGGTAGGAATCCACCTCTCTTCTTCACCCTCCCTTCAGGAAGATTCTGGTCCGAAGACGGTTTGTCAATCAGGATTTACGTGGAGCTCTTCAGAGCCCACGATTTTCCCGGCTGTCTCACTGCAACGCTTCCGGTCCCTCTCAAGTCAAATGCAATCCTGATGTGGCCCTCAATAAAATCAAGTTTGACACCCCTGACATGCCACTCCCATGGGTTTCCCGCCTCTCCCCGAGTCTACGGCAGGCTGGCCCAGAGCAAGGCAAATAGCAGGAGCAAAGTGGCAGATCCGGCACTTGCTAGATGCTCACCTGGTTGGCATCTATGGGGTAATCATGCTTAATGGAATAAACCTTCGCCACCGAAAAGGCAACGGCGAAGCCGACGATGGCGATAGAGATACTGTCTCCCAGACCACGTTCAAAGTACTTGAGATCGGGAGCAACTGGAGCTTGAAATCTAGAATGAAGGCACAGGAGATGTTTAAAAGGGAGAACGTGGACAAATTGAGGTTAAATTTGAGTAGGAAGCGGAATAACAACCTCAAAGCTATCCGTTTCCATTAATATATACGGCATTGTGTCTACTTACCCGCTATCTAATGTTCCGACCGTATCTACGCCAAATTTTTCTTTGAAATCAAAGCCGTAAGATAGCCCGGTTGCTATAACTGTCTGGAAAAAAGCACAACAAAACAATTAAAAAAAAAAGCTTCACACGTATTTGAGGGCAGTGCTGAAATCTAATCCCCTCATGGCCTGTGGGTGTGGCTTGGTGGGGGTGTCATGTGACTGGGTGGGCATGGCCAACTTTTTTTCACTTTCAGCTGTTTTTAAAGCTTTTTAAAGTATTTTTTTCTCCCTGCTGGGCAAAAAAAAGCTTTAAAAATAGCTTCTGACGATTGTGCGGCTCACAGCTATTTTTTTTTACTACTGGTTCGCAGAACTAAGGACAATCATCCCTATTGATTTGTCTGAACCGTGCCAAACCAGGAGGATTTCACTCGTTTAAGGGGATTTTTTCAATATTTACCTTCACCTTATTGTATAGAGTGCAATAGAGTTGAAAGATTTATTGCCGATTTCATTTTAGCCTGTCCTTCCACCGTGAATGATGGAGCAAAACCATTATGGTTTTCATTGTCTTCACGCCTGAAAAATCTCTGAAACCCGAACCCAGGTTTGTGGGTTTGAATTCATGGAGATGTTTTTAACAGTAATGGCTTACGGGGTCATTTCCTCTTTGTGTCTGTGGGAAATTGAGAGTTCTCCCAACTGAGGAGCAAACTAATTTTTCACTAATGAGGAAAATACAACTTGGGCTGATTAAGGTCAGGGTTAGAGCATTTACTGGGCGTGGTGGCCTAGCAGTTAAGATGCTGGACTTGTTAACCAGAAGGATGGCAGCTTGAGCGCAAAGCGCTGTGTGATGGGGTGAGCTCCTGTTCTTTGCTCCGGCTCCTGCCCACCTAGCAATTCGAAAAAGCATGCAAATGCGAGTAGATAAATAGGTACCACTTCGGTGGGAAGGGAACAATATTCATTGCGGCTTAGCGTAGTCATGTTGGCCGCATGACCACGAAAAATGTCTTCAGACAATGCTGGCTCCCGCGGCCAAGAAACAGAGATGAGCAGCACCCCCTGGAGTCCGACACAACTGAACAGGGAAGAAACCTTTACCCGTTTATCTTTCTAGTATCTATTACGCAAGGATCTGATTGACCACTAGATGGCAGCAAATACAGGCAGATCTATTTACTGCCCTCTAGTGGCTCTTGATTGAAAACTTCATCTTGAAGTATATTTTTTAAAGTACAGGGTTTAAGCACAACGTTTAGCCCAAAGGAGCAGCTAAAAACCCCAGGGATGAGATGATAGTTGCCCTAATAAATTACAAGGAAAAGCTTGCAAACGGAAAGGAGATATTCTTACCACAATGACTTCAATCGGAATCGGTACAGGGAGTTTGGCTTTGTAACGGTCGTTCAATTCCTTGACCACAGTCACGACGACTAAGATAATGAGTGCGGTGACTAAATCCGCAATGTTGGTATTGGTGATTTGGCTAAATAAACTTTCCAGGGTCTGTTAAAAAAGAAGAACAGACTGGGTATTAACATGCGTGCGCGCGAGCAAAACACACGCACAGAAGGTTAAAGCATTTTGGATAAAAATATGGTGGATTATGCAAAATGTTCTTTAAAAAAGGATAAAGTTTACCCCTCAGTTATTTTTGTTAGGTATAATTACTGATTGTACAGTTGTAGGGATTAACCTGATTTTGCATTTAATAACCGCAGCTAGACTGCTGGTGGCGCAATACTGGAAGAAGGAAGATTTGCCTACGATTCAAGAATGGACATTGAAAGTAACAAACTTAGCTGAGGTGGCTAAAATATCAGCATATCTCAAGGACCATTCAAACGAGAGGTATAAACTGGAGTGGAGAAGATGGATTGACTATACTCAAAATAAATATGGGACTAAGAAATTCCAGATAGCTTGTGAGTGAAGAAACAAGGAATGATATAATCTGTTTAGAGTTAGCCTAGCAAGGAGGAGTTAAAGCTGAAATGAAAGATGACATTAACCTTTTTTTTAAAAAAGTTTATTTTAGAATGTTTTTGTTAAAGATTTATACCCTGTATTGGTTCCTGAGAAATAAGAGTTCCGGCGTTTGCAACACTCACCAAGATGAGTCCCAGTGGCTTATTGAACGGCTCAACGGGTAGTTGTAAAATGAACTTTAGCTGGGACACGAACACATGTATGGCGGCAGCCGTAGTAAATCCGCTGATCAGTGGCTGTGATAAATAGATGGCGATGAAGCCGACGCGTAAGGCACCCAGGGCTAACTGGAAGAGGAGAAGAAGGACGTTAGGGATGGGGAAAAAAAAAAAAGAAATGTGAATCTTGATGGTTGCGCAGGAAAAACTGAAAATTAAACAATGGTCATTTATTTGAGAGAGAGCCGAGGTGGCGCAGTGGTTAGAGTGCAGCACTGCAGGCCACTTCAGCTGACTGCTAGCTGCAGTTCGGCGGTTCAAATCTCACCGGCTCAAGGTTGACTCAGCCTTCCATCCTTCCGAGGTGGGTAAAATGAGGATCCGGATTGTTGGGGGCGATATGCTGACTCTGTAAACCGCTTAGAGAGGGCTGAAAGCCCTATGAAGCGGTATATAAGTCTAACTGCTATTGCTATTGCTATTTTTGTTGGGATAGAAATCATCATTTTGTATCAGGGGCGAAAGACATGTAAAGGTTTAATTAAGCTGATTTATTACGAAAAGCCTATGCACTTTGAACTCTTCTTAACTAACAGTTCCTCTCTGCTTGGGATTGGATACCGGTTAAAGTCCCAAATGTGCTTCTTCAGGAGGGAACGGGACTTTCGTTTGAAGACATTTCGCTTCTCATCTGAGAAGCTTCTTCAGTTCTGACTGGATGGTGGGGAATGGAAGGATTGATATTCCTTGCAGACAGCTGGTCATTTGCATCCTTTTAGAGGGTCATTGAGGCCACTTGGAGATTTATCTGTGTCCTCAAGGTCACTGGAGCGGTTCAAATGGTTCCTGTAGTCTGCAATTTGTCCTGCAAGGAATATAGATCCTTCCATTCCCCACTAACCTGTCAAGAGTTGAAGAAGCTTCTTGGATGAGAAGTGAAACGTCTTCCAAAAAACAAGAAAGTCCAGTTGTCTGCTGAAAAAGCACCTTTGCGACAACCACGACCTGGATGACTGAGAATCTCTACAGACAATACTGGTTAATGGAATTCAAGGGGGTTGTTTATAGCTATGTAGCGATTCTAGGCTGATCCTCTTTTGACTCCACCACCAGCTTCTGCCATTCCTTCTTCTACATCTCCGACATTTGTAGGATATTACTTAATACAGGGTTGCTATGTAAGGAATAAAAATAATATTTAAATAGTAAATAATAATGAATTATGTTGTCTTCTCTCCTGGCTGTTTTTTAAAAAAAAAACCAAAAATCAGCTTCCTTCCGAGTTCTTTTCAAAAATCAATTTCTTTCGATCCAACAGAAGGAAGGAATTTGTGGATTTTGGATACAGGTAGTCCTCAATTTACGACCGTTCCTTTCGTGAAATAATCCTGAGGGTTTGGAGCAGGGGTGAAATGTTACCGTTTTGCACGGGTTCATGTGAATGATAGAGACGATTGTCGTTGGTTCCATGAACCAGTAGTAAAAAAATAGCCTCAGAGGATTGCAGCCATGCAATCATCAGAAGCCTTTTTTCCACTTTTTAAAGCATTTCTTCCCCCTGCCATTTCGGGCAAATAGGCAGGAAAAAAATGCTTTAAAAAGCGGGGGGAGGTTCCCACAATCGCACAGCACAGCTGAATCTTTTTTTTCACTTCTTAAAGTATTTTTTACTACCAGTTTTGGGGCGAACAGTTAGTAAAAAATGCTTTAAAAATTAAAAAAAAGTTGGCCACACCCACCCAGTCACATGATTCCCCCCAAGCCACACCCCCTAAGTCACACCCAGAGAACTGGTGGCAAAGTTTTTTTCACTTTTCACCACTGATGTGGAGATTCTTTTCATGCTTCTGAACATTCCCTTAGAACTAAGGTAGAGGTGGGCTTCAGCCAATTTTGGCTTCCGGGGTAGCGCAGGAGAACTTCCAGGCCCAAAATGGGGCACCGGGGGGGGGGGAATCGTTCCCCCCACGCCCCATTTTGACTGGCAGAGTGCTGCAGTAGACAGATTGCTGTCCCACCCCTTGGCCACGCCCACCTGGCCACGCCCACTGAGCCAATCATTAGGGCAGAGAACCGGTTGTTAAATTATTTGTGTTGGTTTTTTTAAATAGTATTTATTGAATTTTTCAACATTTGAAAGACAAAACACAAAACACAAATTTACACTTATAACAGCTTTTCCATGTCGGTACCAATATCTTTCGTAACAATCCTATTTACAAAAATTCTATCTCAATTTCCCTATCCTAAGTTATATCCTTATTTAAATTATAATAACATCCACTCACCAATCGATATCATATATTTCTTATAAATTTTATATTCTATATATTATACTTTTACCGTTTATACCTTAAAGTTTTACGTTTACTCTCAAGCCAGGAATACCAACTATTCCAAATTGGATAGTACTTGGTTTCTTCCCTCTCCTTCATTTCCAAAGACAGTCTATCCATTTCTGCACATTCATAGATTTTCCTTCTTTTTAACAGAGTCTGGAGGAATATCTGTTTGTTTCCAATTCTGTGCTAAAACGATTCTACTTGCGGTTAATATATGTAATGTTATGTATTGTAATTTTTTCTCCCCAGGTTGTTAAATTATTTGAATCTGTTGTGGCCCAGCAGGTGCCGTTGGAGCTGCCACCAGACTCCGACAGCGAGGGGCCCTCTGAGTCGGCTCTGCAGGATGTGGAGGACCCTGGACAGGGTTCCAACTCCGAGCAGGGCGCAGAGAGGCTGGTTGGCTCCAGGAGGCACCTGAGCCTTGGACCAGTGGGGAGGAGGCAAGGGAGAGTGAGCCGGATGCCAGTAGTGAGTTATTCCTGGATGCACGCCATTGAAGAGCTACTAGGCGTCAGAAACAATTACGCAATTACAGGAGGTAATTATTAGGCTCCTCTCCAGCCTATAAAAAGGCTACTTGTGCACACACCCTTCTTTGCAGAAGTCAACACAGGATCGAATGTCGGAGAACTTTGTGTGAGCTTGGCAAGCTGGATTGCTGCCAATCCTTATCTGTGTTTATTGCTGCCCAAACTTGTCTGTGCTGGGTTCCTGCCAAGGACCTGTTTGTCTGTTAATTAAATGCCGTAATTTATCTCTGGCTCAGAGTGTGCTTTGTTGTGGAAGGAGGGGGGGGCGGTCAGAACAGAATCCTACCACTGAACTAAAGGTTCTGCAACTTTTTCTCTGCATTGTAGTTACTACTTCCATTGAGGGCAGGACAGGAAGATCTCGTGATGGTACCTAACAGACACACATCTGAGATACAGAGAATGACAGGACAATGTCTGGACAATGGCCCATGCTTTGGGATAGTTTTAAATGCTAAAGAAAAAGCGAGGGATGCATTCATACAGAAAATGCTTACCTGGAAGATGCCAGCTAGCACAGTGACGGATGCGGCCGCCAGGACTCTTTCCTGGTTTAGCGACGAATTATTCATGGCTCCATTGGTATTCCCAGGCTCATCCGGGACCATGTTTATAACTGCTCCTCCTACCATCAGGCTCAGGATGGGGAAAGGTCCTGTGTGATATGATTGACTGATTGATCCGTCTATCAAACAGTCCCCATGGCTTTTCCACCACCCGACCTAGCGAAGGATTCCATCGCTAAGAAAGCTATCGCAATCCTGAACAGGACGATAGACGATGGAGAGTCATTGTTGACTCCGGTAGATCTTTCTCCCTGGCGATCTGTCCTTAAGGAGATCTCCCAGTGGGGGCATTCATAATCGCCAGTGTAACTACTGTATTTTTCAGACTATAAGATGCATTGGTGTATAAGATGCACCAAGAATTTGAAGAGGTAAGTAAGAAAAAAAAGCTTCAGCAGGGCTGAGGGAAGGCAAAAAAGCCTCAGTTTTTGCGAAAAACAGGCCGTTTCCCCCCGCAAAAATGGGATGCGGAGGGTTCAGGAGGCTAGAAATGGCTGTATTCAGTGCATAAGACGCACTAACATTTCCACACTCTTTTAGTGGGGAAAAGGGTGCATCTTATACTCCGAAAAATACGGTAACCATCTTGGTATGGTTCTCCTTTTCTGACAAGAATAGAATAGCAGAATTCTTGGAGGTCCTCTAGTCCAACCCCCTGCTTAAGCAGGAAACCCTAAACCCTATACCTACCTGAGGGTAGGACAAGAAGCAATGGGTGGAAACTAGTCAAGGAGAGAAGCAACTTAGAACTAAGGAGAAATTTCCTGACAGTTAGAACAATTAATCAGCGGAACTGCTTGCCTCCAGAAGTTGTGAATGCTCCAACACTGGGCATTTAAAAAAAGATGTTGGACAACCATTTGTCTGAAGTGGTGAAGGGTTTCCTGCCTAGGCAGGGGGTTGGACTAGAAGACCTCCAAGGTCTCTTCTGACTCTTGTTATTCTATTCTATTTCAGACACATCGTTATCCAATCTTGTCTTAAAAACTTCCAGTGTTGGAGAATTCACAACTTCTGGAGGCAACTTCTGTTCCACTGATTAATTGTTCTAACTGTCAGGAAATTTCTCCTGACAGTTCTAAGTTGCTTCTCTCCTTGATTAGTTTCCACCCATTGCTTCTTGTTCTGCCCTCAGGTGCCTTGGAGAATAGTTTGACTCCCTCTTCTTTGTGGCAACCCCTGAGATATTGGAAGACTGCTATCATGTCACCCCTAGTCCTTCTTTTCATCCAACTAGACATACCCGGTTCCAGCAACTGTTCTTTATATATTTTAGCCTCCAGTCCCCTAATCCTCTTTGTTGCTCTTCTCTGCACTCTTTCTAGAGTCTCAACATCTTTTTTACATCATGGCAACCAAAACTGAATGCAGGATTCCAGGTGTGGCCTTACCAAGCTCTTATAAAGTGGTATTAACCCTTCACGTGATCTTGATTCTCTCCCTCTGTTGATGTAGCCTAGAACTGTGTTGGCTTTTTTGGCAGCTGCTGCACACGGCTGGCTCCTATTTAAATGGTTGTCCACTAGGACTCCAAGATCCCCCTCACAGTTACTACTATTGAGGGAGGTGCCACCTATACTGTACCTGTGCATTTCGTTTTTCTTGCTTAAATGTAGAACCTTTGAATTTCATTTTATTAGATAGTGCCCAATGTTCAAGTTTGTCAAGATCCTTCTGTATCTTAAGCCTCTCTTCCGGAGTGTTGGCTGTTCCTGCCAGCTTAGTGTCATCTGCAAATTTGATGAGTTCCCCATTTATCCCCTCGTCCAAATCATTAATGAAGATGCTGAGACATTTGGTCGAGACATAATACTGTTCTGCGCAGGCACATCTATATTTGACAGAATTTTAGGTCCTTCTAATGCTTGATAATCCCTCACAGTCATAAAAATCACCCTACGCCACATATTTCTGCTGCCTGCCTTGTATGTGATCATGACACAAAGGTTTGTGCTACACCCCGAGATCATATTTTTATGGTTCTTCTCGGCTGCACTTGATCACAAACTATGTAATTTGAGGGTCGGTTCGGTGATGCGTGTTATAACGTGAGGCTAATTAAAGACTTCGCCCCAAGTTCAACGAGGATTTAGTTCAACTTACCGACGGATATATGTCTGGAGGTGCCAAAGAAGAAATATACAACCACAGGAAAGAAGGCTGCGTAGAGTCCATAACTTGGAGGGACATTTGCCAATAAAGCAAATGCTAGGCCTTCAAGAAAAGAGAAAATAATAATAATAATAATAATAATAATAATAATAATGTGAGTGAAAAAGTACAGATAGTCCTTGACTTATAACCCTTGGCTTAACGGCCGTCCGAAGTTAATACGGCACTGAAAAAAAGGGACACGGCCTTCTTGACAAGCAAAGCCAATGGGGAAGCCAGATTCACATAACGACAGTATTACTGACTTAACCACAACAGGGATTCACTTAACAACGGTGGCAAGAAAGGTCGCAGAATGGGACGAAGCTCACTTTCTCTTGGTTAGCAAGAGAAATGTTGGGGGGTGGGGATTGTCATTCGTGGCTGTAACTCGAGGTGCTGAGGACAGCATTTCTTGCGGGGGAAAAAACCCTCCGCATTTATTAGCCAGAACTTAAAACAGCTACCTTGTAAGATGGCGACCAGCCCTGTGCTGATTCCCGAAACGATGTCGCTAAGAAGCCAATTCTTGATCTGATACGCGGGTAACCAGGAAGCCACAGGGAACAAATGAAGAGCGGCGCTTTTGACTCTCTGAGGGGTACACCTGAAAAGACAACCGTTCAAATACGGACATTTTTCACAGAAACAACGTTATATCGAAGAGAGAATCCTAGAATCCTTCAAATATTTCTACTGCTAATAGGGGCTATGCTAGCTGAGGCCGTTGCAACTGTGTTGAGGGAGGGGACGGATTTTAGATTAGAAGACTGGAGGCTAAACCGTACGACGAACGGTTGCATGAAGTAAGTATGTCTAGTCCAGTGATGGCGAACCTTTTCGGCACCCAGTGCCCAAACCAGAATGAGCATGCATTTGTGGGCATGTGTGCATGCCGGAAACATGAAGACCAGCTGGCCGGTGCATGCATCCCTGTTTTTTTGGCTGAAATAGCCCCAAAAACACCTGAAAACATCCCAGAAAAGGACCAAAATGGTCTAAAATGTAACACTACAAACAGTGTATATTGTCTGTAGTGTTTGCTGTTTATTGCAAGGAGGCAAATTGCTGGGAGGCAGAGGAAGATTCCCCCCCCCTGTTTTCCTCCCCAAAAGCTAGGTGCGCCTTATACTCCAGGGAAAAAACCAGTAGTATATAAGTCTAAGTGCTATTGCTAAGATACTAGGTGAGAAATTATATTTTTGCTCTTCAGACGAAAATCAACCGAAGAGAAGAAGGCCTTTGGGATTGTCCCTTTCTTGTCAGCACCCCGATGTTGTCTACGCAAAACCCATTGTTGTTTAATTGCAATATAATGATCGTCCACCATTAACTGATCTCTCAATCAGTCAGTTAATCCACAGGACTGAATTTTACCCCTCTGATGGAACCTATCCACTATCCACGCTGTCTGATTTGGAACAATATCTGGGTTACAAATTAATCAGCCCCATTTTAAGCTATAATATTGTACTCAGCAGCCACCCACCTGGATTCAATGTTCTGTTCCTAACACAAAGATTGCTTTGTTGGACTCTGATGTGTGGTGTGAATCTAGACGTTGTCGTCTGTGGGTTATTTCTGTATCTTTTGTGCTAAGTCAGATAGCTCTATTGTAGTCAGTAAGCCCAAATGGAAACCATGGTTTATGACCATGGATGAATCAGGTCAAGGAATATCTTCACCCAGGTTTCCACCATATAATCGCACCAACCTGATTTGCAAAACTGACAATGAAGAATAGAATAGAATAGAACAGGAGAAATCAGAATAGAATTGAACAGGAGAAATCAGAATAGAATAGAATAAAATAGGAGAAATCAGAGTAGAATAGAATAGGAGAAATCAGAATAGAATAGATAGGAGAAATCAGAATAGAATAGATAAATCAGAATAGAATAGAATAGATAGGAGAAATCAGAATAGAATAGAATAGAACAGGAGAAATCAGAAAAGAATAGAATAGAATAGGAGAAATCAGAATAGAATAGGAAAGAATAGAATAGAACAGGAGAAATCAGAATAGAATAGAATAAAATAGGAGAAATCAGAGTAGAATAGAATAGGAGAAATCAGAATAGAATAGAATAGATAGGAGAAATCAGAATAGAATAGAATAGATAGGAGAAATCAGAATAGAATAGATAAAAGAAATCAGAATAGAATAGAATAGAATAGAACAGGAGAAATCAGAAAAGAATAGAATAGAATAGGAGAAATCAGAATAGAATAGGAAAGAATAGAATAGAACAGGAGAAATCAGAATAGAATAGAATAAAAGAAATCAGAATAGAATAGAATAAAATAGGAGAAATCAGAGTAGAATAGAATAGGAGAAATCAGAATAGAATAGAATAGATAGGAGAAATCAGAATAGAATAGAATAGATAGGAGAAATCAGAATAGAATAGATAAAAGAAATCAGAAAAGAATAGAATAGAATAGGAGAAATCAGAATAGAATAGGAAAGAATAGAATAGAACAGGAGAAATCAGAATAGAATAGAATAGAATAAAAGAAATCAGAATAGAATAGAATAAAATAGGAGAAATCAGAGTAGAATAGAATAGGAGAAATCAGAATAGAATAGAATAGATAGGAGAAATCAGAATAGAATAGAATAGAATAGATAGGAGAAATCAGAATAGAATAGATAAAAGAAATCAGAATAGA